>NC_086227.1:6735000-7022500 GCF_036321145.2 Pelmatolapia mariae
CTCTCTCACCTAGAGCAGGCGGGGAGCACTGTGAGGATCATGTTTTTTGACTTCTCCAGTGCTTTCAACACCATCCAACCTGCACTACTGAGAGGGAAGCTGGAGGGAGCCGGAGTAGGCAAACAGCTGACTGCATGGACCATCGACTACCTTACCAACAGACCACAGTATGTGAGGCTCCATGACTGTGTGTCTGAGGTGGTAATCTGCAGCACAGGGGCACCACAGGGCACGGTTCTCTCACCTTTCCTGTTCAGCCTTTACACTTCAGACTTCAGTTATAATTCGGACGATTGCCATCTACAGAAGTTCTCAGATGATACAGCCATCATTGGATGCGTATCAGACGGGAATGATCAGGAATACAGGGGGGTCATCAGTGACTTTGTTGGCTGGTGTGAGACCAACATACTCCAAATCAACGCCGGCAAGACAAAAGAGATGATCATAGACTTCAGGAGGAAGTCACCCCCCTACAACACCGGTGAACATCCAAGGGAAAGACATTGAGATAGTGGACTCTTATAAGTGCAAGTATACCTGGGTGTTCACCTCAACTGGACTGGACTACAAATACAGACATCCTGTATAAGAAGGGCCAGAGTCGACTCCACCTGCTGAGGAGACTGAGGTCCTTCGGAGTCTGCAGGACTTTATTAAGGACATTCTATGACACTGTGGTAGCATCTGCCCTTTTCTTTGCAGTGGCCTGCTGGGGGAGTGGATGCACGGACAGGGACAGGAGCAGGATTGACAAACTGGTGCGGAGGTCTAGCTCCGTGCTGGGATGTCCCCTGGAGTGTGTGGAGGTGGTTGGCGAGAGGAGGATGTTAGTAAAGCTGAGTATGTGAGTGTGCTGAGCAGCTCCTTTAGTCAGACACTGAAACACCCTCGCTGCAGGAAGGAGCGCTTTCGCAGATCATTCATCCCAACAGCAGTTAGACTCTATAACTCAATCACGATGTCATGACTCACTGGACACTGTGAACATCCATGGTCACCACTTCATGCATAATGGACCTTCCATGTGTATGGACATGTGCAGATATATATGTATGTATATGTATACATATGTATATTTAGTGTGTACGTGTGTGTGTACATGTCTATACATAGGAATAGTAGTGGTACAATAGTTATGTCAAGCTATATAGTTTATGTCTTGCATATTTCCAACCATATCCATAATCACATACTGTGTATGCTACCATTGTTTATAGTGTATTGTCTTACTTTTTTCATTGATTGTACTTATTTGTATTTTTGTATTTCCTTCTGATATCTGTACCTGAGCTGAGGTAACGCAAAAATTTCCCCGTAGTGAGATCAATAAAGTCGTATCTTATCTTATCTTATCTTATCTTATCTTATCTCTTATCTTTCCCAGGTACATGTCTGAAAATTTATTTTGTGTAATGTATTTTCTTAGTTTTGTTGCAGGAAGAATCTGTGTATGTGGACACTCACTATGTGCCCTCTTTTTCAGATCCTCACGTGTGTCCTTTACAAGCAGAGACTCACTTTACTGATAGACGACTCTGTTACCAGTTCTAGGGGTGACGCACCCACCCATGTCCCCACCCCCGGTGTATCCTTTACAGGTATGCAAGTTTCTAAATTAAATAAATCACATTGACCTCAAAAATGTGGTTAATCTTAACCAAAGTCCTCAGTTATGGGAAAATGAACTGGAAATGCAAGTTGTGCAACTTCACAACCACAAAAAGATTAGACCTGCTGAAACACATCAGGCTAATACATGGGCATTTTGGTCGAGTCCACTCCATACCCTGCCTTCATGCAGATTGCCCTTGCACCGTCAAGACATGGGGTGCATGAAGGACACATTTGTCAAGGCATCATTCACAGTCATCCCAGCCAGGCAACATCCCTTCGTTCACATGCATTGTCTGTAATTAATACTCTTTTGACAATGAGAGGCAGTTTTTTGAACATCTTGGTGGCCATCTAAAAAAGTTTGAAACTGTGCCATGTGTTTTTGAGGATTGTGATTATAAGGTTAACAAATATACAACATTCTACAGCCACAAGAGTAGAAAACACAACCCACATTCCTTGGAAGATTTCAAGACTAATGTTCTTCATCAATACCAAAAGAACCCGGACGAAGAATGTGATATTGTTGATGATGACAATGAATGTGGCTCAGTCCTTGAGGAGGATGAGGACAAAATTATTACTAAGAAAGTGGGGCTACTCCTCCTGAAAATAGAGAGCATTTTCAATGTCTCTCTCTCTCTAATGTCTTCATGCATTGACCAACTAGTAGAGGAACTTCATTTCCTTACAGCATCTGCATCTGGTCCCATCATTAAAGAGATAATTCTGAACACTTTGAGAAAACATGGCTGTACATTGGAAGACTCAGTGATTTCAGAACTGGTGAAAGCCCTGTCTGTGCTGCTTTAAGAGTGGAAGGGCCTTTAAGCAGTCAGTTCAGGAGAGAGCAATTTAGAAAGGAGCATCTCTCATTGACTGAACCTGTTGAGTACATACTTGATAGTACAGATAATAAAACATTTCAGTATATACCAATCCTCCCATTATTATCTCAACTTGTGGACAACAGACACATTCAAAACACAATATTAATATTACAAAACTCTCTTTACTAAGAGAAAACAGCTTTTTATGTGAAGACAAACTTAAACTCCCACTCATCCTTTATATAGATGACTTTGAGATATGCAACCCTCTGGGAACATCCTGCAAGAAGCATAAAGTCACAGCTGTGTATTGGGTGTTTGCAGACATACCTGCCACATTGAGATCTACACTGACTTCCATTTACTTAACCATTTTATGCAAGGCAAATGATGTCAACCAGTTTGGCTATGCAAAAGTTTTGGACCCACTGCTCAAAGATTTGAAGTCCTTTGAAGATAATGGTATTTTTGTTTCAAGTCTGGGCAAAGTGGTCAAGGGCACTGTACTTGCTGTAGTCGTTGACAATTTTGGCGGGTTTGTTGAAAGCTTTTCAGCTTCACATTTCTGTTGCTTTTGCATTGGAGAAAGGTCACAGATCCAGGAGCATGAAGTAGGAGAAGGACTGTTTCCTCTACGGACTAAGTCCAACTATGCCATGCATGTCAAAGCAGCACTGTCTGATCCTGCAGAAGCTCACCACTGTGGAGTTAAAAGACAGTGTCCAATCTCAGACAGACTCAGTCACTTTCATGCTACATCAGGTTATCCCCCAGATGCTTTGCATGATTTGCTTGAAGGGATTGTATCTGTGGAAATATCACTCTGTCTTGATGTGTTAATCAGGAAGAAATACATATCTCTTGAGCAGCTCAACCATTCTATCTTGCTTTCCTTACAAATGGAGTGACAAAACAAACTGTCCACAACCCATTGCCCCAAATTTCATAGCACGAAAAAGTGTAGGAGGTAATGCACACGAAAACTGGTGTTTGTTGAGAATGATACCACTCATGATTGGTGACAAAGTACCAGAAGATGAGCCTGCTTGGGAGGTTTTGATGACCCTGAAAGACGTTGTTGAGCTTGTCATGGCTCCTTTCCACACAGATCACACAATAGGATACATGCAAAGTAAGATCTCAGAACACCGTTACAGATATTTAGAAGTGTTCCCAGAGGAGAAACTGAGACCAAAACATCACTTTCTCGAGCACTATCCTTTGCTTACAACTATTTATGGGCCACTTGTACATTTCTGGACTATGCGATTTGAAGCCAAACATCGATTCTTTAAAAGGATTGTGAGGCAGACTGGGTGTTTTAGAAACATCCTCATGACAATGGCAAAAAAACACCAATCGATGATTTCGTATCATACCCACAATTACAACCACCAAAGGCCAGCACTGTCAGTGTCCCAGAAGACTCAAGTGGCAGTCGATGTTCTAAAGCAGGGGTCTCAAACTCACCGTCATCTCATTGGAGGGCCACTTTAGTGTCCAAGTAGTACAAAAAAACAAAAACGAAAACACCCACTAATATTTCCTAAAATGTAGTGTTTTGTTTGTTTTATTTAATTCCAACCTTAACCTCTGGCTAATACTTTGGGTTCCGTGTCGGGCTCGTAGCCGGGAACTAGCTTTACTGTCTGGGTCAACCTTGCTAGCGAGAGACAGAAAGAGGCTGTTGAAAGGCTGCTCCAGCAGAACTTTATTGTTTCGGAGGAGAACACGAACACAGTGTACAGTCGAGTCTAAATAGCTTACTTACAACTGGGCTCGTCAGGCACTCTTTTTGGCTGCAGTGGTTATTATTATATTTACATGCTTCCAGCTCCCGTTTCTGCTTGGTGGCACCTCGTACTTATCTCCTTTTTCTCCCTCCCTCACGCTCACACACACACAGCAGGAGGGGCGGTCCCACACGTTCTCCCTGCTGCAAGGACTACACCGCCCATGAGGCTACAGTCTTAAAGGGGCATGCCTGTAACACTCTGCCGTCGTATTAAATCATTTTTTGTGTAATATTTAAAAAAAAAAAATTCTTCACATCAATATAGCAAGTAGAGGTGACGTGGGCCGCAAATGGCCCGCGGGCCGCGAGTTTGAGACCCCTGTTCTAAAGCATTAAGGAGTCCTTTGCAAGGAAATTCCCCAGGGAAGACTTTGTGAACATGACAAATAAAGCAACCATTTTAGGCACAGACTATAATATTTGCATGATGCTGCCGCTTGGCTCAACAGGAGGCCTACCTATCTGTCTCTGACAGATGACAAAGTGAATGATCAGTATGTGGTCCAGAGGCCTTTTATAAGAACCTCGAAAAGAGAAGATACATTTATTTGGTACGATAAAACATCAGGTGAGCCTGCCTTGAATCCCACCCCCATAACTTAGCAGTAAAGGTCTACTTACAATCACTCTCAGTGTTTCTTAGTTTGCCTTTAAAAAAGGTGGCATGTGTAGTCTTTTTAAAGAAATGGAAACAGTCAGTTTATACCTCAACAGGCCAGTTTGGGAGGCACATTGTATTGCTATACAGTCGGAAAAATAAAGGTGCCAAATGGAACCAAAAGTGGTTCTTTAGACTGATGCCATAGAAGAACCCTTTTTGGTGCCACAAAGAACCTTTCAAACAATGGTTCTTTAAAGAACCATTTCTTTCAGTGGTTCATTAAAGAACCTTTAAAGGTGCCCCAAAGAACCATCAAGAAATGGTTCTTTGGGGCACCTTTAATGGTTTTTCAAAGAACCTTTTTAAAAATGGTTCTTTAAAGAACCATTTTAAAAAAAGGTCATTCAAATGGTTCTTTAAAAACCATTTTAAAGAACCTTTTTTGAAATGGTTCTTTAAAGAACCATTTTAAATCTTTCAAAATAAAATCTATCATAAATTGAATCTGAGTAGGGTAAAATAAATACGAGCACAGCATAGACATATATTAATGGTTTATTGCCATTTCGTAGTATACCAAAAGACAAAAAGGCATTTTAACCCTCAGCACAACATCACAAATAATACTTGTCACATATTAGTCATTTAAACAGTAATAATTAAACATTTTTACTATACTATAAACACTATATCTATAGATAACACAACAATTAATACATGTATTGTTTAATTAATAAAACATCAGAAAGTGATAAAAACACATTAGAAATAGCAATAGCTTCATAACAGACCAATAAATCAAGACATTTTCTTCAGCAGATGTTTGCATGTTCAGTAAAAATATTTCAACAACAAGCTTTTGATTAAAATTATCAATGAACTTCAGCGTTATGTAAGGTAAGTTTCATGTTGGACTCATTGTCCTTTGTTAGTCCAGTTTAGGACAATGTCTCTGACGTATGTATCATATCAAATATATGTCATGTCAAAAAACCCCACACCTGCAGTTGTTTCAGTTTTTCACAGGTGTTTCCTGTCAGCTGGTCAACCTCACTCAGGTGGTGTTCATTTACCTGCAGATGCCCTATACGTGCCTGCTCTGTGGTTTTCCACAACATTTTGCACATCACTATTTAATACAGGAAGTAGGTGAACTAAAACAAGTCATCTTTCTTTGTGAGAGGACAATATTAATGAAACAAACCTCAATGACATCATAGAGATCCCTAAAGATGCTCCTGCTGCTTCTCTTCCTCCTCATCCTAAGCTTCCTTCTCCTTGTCCTCGACTTCCATCCAATTGTAATTCAATCAAAGTGTGTTTCCCCCTCCTCTTCCTCATTTCGTTGGAGCTGTGAACAGAATTAGTGTGAATCTGAATTAATTTGTGCAAACGAGAAAAATCAGCTTTTCGGTCAGAGGTGGTCTTGTGATTTAAGCCGGGTAGAGTAGATTTATGTGTTGATGCTACCTGCTTCAGCTCTACGACTGGCTGCTGAGTGATATTTACACCCTGGCTGGATTACAAACTTTAATCACGTGCTGAACTTTGGCCCAGCGTTGATACCTTTTGTTAGTATAATGACCTCTTATTAACTTAATGTATGATGGTGGATAAATGAAATGTACAAAGAAAATTTGACTATATTACAAAAGGACATTATCTTGGTAACATCAAATGACCGGAGCATAATTTGTTAACTAGTCCAAAAATAAGTTATACAGGAACAGTCAAAGACACACCTTCTCATGTGTCACATTTCTATTCATTCAAAACACCTATGCATAGCTGTACTTTATACAGCTCTTACAGAATTCAAAGTACAGGCTCATGTGAGTATTTAATGTACGGCTCAGCTCTACTGAATTTCTGAGTTTCTAGAGCAGACACAGAGGTCATGTCAAAACAGGCTTCAGGCGCCATTTTAGTGACTTTAACAATATTATACATTTTAATATCGGTCTAGCTGACATTACGTTATATACGCAGCACGCAATAGAACCACATATTTTAGAAGCCAAAGGTTCAAATTAGTTGGGAGCACCTTCACTTAATTATAAGTGGCGTTTTATTTTTTTTTTTAGGAAAACAGTTCTGTATACCGGATACTAAATTGCGTTAACGTCAACGGCTAACGTATCTAACATAGCTAACCGTTATTGTTAGCACAACATTAACAGCAAGCTACAATGACGAGTAACAAAAACAAAACAGTAAAAAGGTTTTAATGAAAATGTTTTACCTTTTCCAACAGTCCCAGAATCCAGAGCTTCAAATACCAGCAGGTACTGAAGACTGTTATCTGCTTCGCTGTCACCGTCCGTGAGAAATTGTTTTTTCCCTTACAAAGTTCAAGGCCCGCTGGTCGCGCAATCTGTCTGCACATGCGCATCCCAACGATTGACCACCCCCGCCCTCTCTTTCGGGAGGTTGCCATAGTACGACGTGTTCTAACGTGACTCTCTCTCTCTTCCTGTCATTTATTTGGCTCGAAACACATATTAACAAATTGCTCAGTGATAAACAACTACTGAGATCCTTTACCTAAGCAGTGTGCTTTGTCAAAACTAAGTAAGTGTGTCGGTAATGAACACATAAGTGTGTTCATTACATTGACATTCTGTTGTGCAACTGTTATTTACTTGTATTTTAGAATTTGACTTTACATACTGCTGGGTGGTTTGTAAAGTTTACAATAACTAGTATTATCATTATGCTATATTTTCTAATATGTATAATAATCTCAAAAGTAATGCCTTGAAGCAGAAAATAGTAATATTTTATTAAAATTTAAAACAGTACAGTATTTGGATGTGTGTATTGTGTCTACTGTTTGTTAACTCACCATAATCATAAACGTCTTAATAATAAATTCCATATTCTATTACCACATTATTTGTGATCAGTGGGTTTGCGGGGTTAGGGGTGCTGGGGGTAGGGTCTTTAGGCTTTGGCCCCCACCCCTGCCACCAGTATATTTTTAAGCAAGTATTTCTAACTTTTATTTGAATATTCAGTTTCCTACCATCTGCTTTTAAAGGGTAATTGCCAGGTAACCCGCCCTCCCCCTTCGCACACACATGCACACAAACAAAACGCACAGTATAATTCACACTCTAATTATAGTGAATAAATATTTATGCCAATCTCAAAAGTAATGCCTTGAAGCAGAAAATAGTAATATTTTATTAAAATTTAAAACAGTACAGTATTTGGATGTGTGTATTGTGTCTACTGTTTGTTAACTCACCATAATCATAAACGTCTTAATAATAAATTCCATATTCTATTACCACATTATTTGTGATCAGTGGGTTTGCGGGGTTAGGGGTGCTGGGGGTAGGGTCTTTAGGCTTTGGCCCCCACCCCTGCCACCAGTATATTTTTAAGCAAGTATTTCTAACTTTTATTTGAATATTCAGTTTCCTACCATCTGCTTTTAAAGGGTAATTGCCAGGTAACCCGCCCTCCCCCTTCGCACACACATGCACACAAACAAAACGCACAGTATAATTCACACTCTAATTATAGTGAATAAATATTTATGCCATTTTACACCATCAAACTTAGATAGCTAAGGATGAAGAACCTTTTGTTCTTTAAAGAACCATTTGTAATAGCTAAAGAACCATCTACAAAATAAAAAGGTTCTTTGACGTATGATGGTTCTTTAAAGAACCATGAAGACATCTGAAGAACCATTTAAGAACCATAATTTTTCTGAGAATAGACACTGATGTGTGTGATTTTATTTTATTTAAATCCTTTTAGTTTTCCCTTTATTCCAGTATAAAAGGATATAGTTCCATCACCATATTGAAATTATTTAGTGAGCTTTGTGTGTTTGCCACTACAGTGCAGTGTGTGTTTGTGCTTGAGTGTTGCATGAATAGCTTTGGAAACCTAGAGACAAACTACATTAAGTCTAGTTTGCCTTTCTTAAGGGGGGGATGCAAATATATAGATTATCGTGCCAGTGCACAGTAGCAGACAAACAAAATAGATGCCTGCTTGTCAAAACTTTGTACCGCCGCTATGCTTTCTAATGTACTTTTTTTTCTGTATGCAGTCACTGTGAAAGGAGGGAAATTGTTACAAAGAATTTAGTTGTTAATTTCTTTTCTGGAAAAGAAGCAATCACACGACACTTTTGCCTTTGACTTTATTCGTCTGGCTTCATGTGTTGGAAAAATGATTCTAAAGTAATCACTGTAGCAAACTGAATATTTCTGTCCATCAGATACTTTTGTGAAACCAAGCTTGTGGCTGCTGGGGAATCCCAGCATTGTCTGCTCGATCCAGTACAAAGAGATTAAAGCTGACGTGCGGCCTGTGTGTAAACTTGCTGAGGAAAGCTAAACTCTGCTCCTGGAGACCCGATGTCCCCTGACAGCAGAGCTTCATGTGTTTTCCTCCCATGATGCTCCTCTCCAGCAGGAGCTGCTGAAATCAGTTTCCTCTTCCTCTGAGTACACAGTACACACTAACCGCTCACAGCCACACTATTATGTACCACCAATATCTGTTTGCAGCAGCAACCTTCAGGTTACTTTGTTAGAGCATTGGGTGTTTGTGCAGAGTCTCAATGAACATTTATTTTCTGGATTTAACATGTGACCTTATCAGATAATATTGTAGGTTTAAACACTTACAACTGGTATTCATGGGATATCCCAAGGCATTCATTAAAGACCAAACCATGTTTGACCAATAAACATCGGTCACAAGTCAAACACAGGCCCCCAGTCATTCATTGTTTGCTGTAGGTAATCAATAAGTGACTTCAGTCTCTACATAAATCTTTTACACAAAGTCAAATACACATTTTGAATACTGAAGGATTTTTAAAATTTTATAATTTTCTATATGCAATGCTAATTGTGTCAATTAGTAACGATTGACACAACCTGTATTTGTTGATGTTACTGTCAATAATCTGATCATCACTGACGATTAGGTCAAGAATGATGTCGTCTCCTGTCAACCCATCAAGAGCAGAAGTAAGGCAAGGACCATAAAGCCCAGGGTGGGAACACTAGCTTTGGACCTGGACCTGGACTCACCTTTTTGAAAAGTCCTCAAGAACCTTTTTTCCTCAGACAGGCTTTTGTCCAAATGATGAATTAAAATCAGAAAGTGTTTAAAAATTTCAGGACAATAAGCCTCTTAAGCCAGGCTGCTGGCCTCATCCACCAGTGAATTACTGCATCCTCATTGCCTTGGCACTCAAGAGCAGCCATACTGGGAGCCTCAAAGCAGATTTACAATTTCACCAGGTTAGGATTTGATTGTCTAATTGCCCACGAGGTTCCTTCACTACTATCAGGAATGATTAGGTCTTTCAAAATGTCAGATGGGTCCCTTTTCATTCCGAAAAGATGTTTACACTGGATAAAACTGCTGCACTGTCTCTGAGGTATTAGCTTTTCTGATGTTTAATCCTTTCCCCGAGAGGACTTCCCATTTTTTCAGACGGCTCCAGGTGGCTGGAAGAACACCATCCAACAAACTTGTGCTTCAACAGCAGTTTCCGCAAAACATGGAACCAGCTGTGCAGAGATGGCAAGAGGAAGTCATGTTTTTCGCACCTTACTTTAGATGGCCAATGGCAGCTTGAGGATGAGATCCACACGTTGGCAGGAGAATCCTTAAAGCAGCTGGAGAAGAGCATGTCCCACCCAGGTAAATGGAATGCAACCTTAATATGAGGAAATGATTTGACTCATAACTCCAGTTTACTGTTAGAACTGGTAAGATATTTACAAGGAATTCAATTTGGTACCAAATATTAATTATTTTAAAGAAAATGCTTTGTAATAAAACTCATTTTGAAGTGTAGAATTCAGTTTAATTAACTGAGGTGCTGTTGGTTTGCAACAAATAACTGCGTTTTCTTCCAGATATAATCAGTGATTTTTTCCTATGTGATTTCAGTTAAAGGGGGAAATGTGCATTTAAACAATAAAACATATACTATAAAAGATCCATCTGCTGCACTGTTCATTATCTAAATTTATGAATCCATCTTCTTACAAATAATTTGTCTCCCCCAAAGCTCATACACACACTAATGGAGAGAGTGGTACTTATAGGTGGTACACTGTAAAATCTAAATACTTCCCAGAACTTAAACAAATTATGCAGACTCATTGCCTCAAAAAAAAACTAAGTAAAGCTCACTTATGATAACTACGTTAGGGCTACTTATTCATTCTGAGTATAATGCCCAAAAGGCTTCCCAGCAAATCATTGAACTGATGATCCCACTGCTTCCAATGGCTTGTCTTTTTCCCAGATTGGCTTTCTGGATTTTTATTTCACAGGCACATGTAATGTATTTTTTTTCCTCAAGATCAATTTTCAGAGAAATGTCTAATCATAATTTTCAACTCAATCCCACAGCTGATGATGCAAAGACTATTTTTAATTTAAATTCAACTTGCCTGTTTTCTTTTGCAAGACATTTGTCTTTATGTAAATCTTTCCTTCATTTGACAACAGTCAAATGCTTTCTGCATATGCACTGACTGAAGGCTGATGTTTGGCAGACATTTACATTTCTGTTAGTCAAATCAGCGTTCTTGTATATGAAATTTAAGCAGTGAAACACTCAGTTGGATGTTGGTAGCTCACCGGGCAGCAGCAGGTATTTCTTCGTAAACACTTGAGCATCACACTCTGCAAAAAAGGCAACATGATGCATAAGAGCAGGTATGTGCACCAACTGAACACTAAGATTATTACTGCTCTTCATATTAACTGCTCATATAGAAAAGAACTATCCCTCTATTTAAGTAAAAGTGTCGTAATGCTCAAAAGAATTTGGCTGGCACTGAAGACCATCTTGTGTGGAACCTTCATTCTCCTCATCATCACGACACCATCATCATCAGTGTTGCCAAGAGAATATCTTTACATCCAAAGATATTACACTTGGCAGGATGCCCAGAGATACTGCAGAGGGTAGGCTTTCATTTATAGTCATGCTTTTTAACCTCCTAGGACCTGGCGTCCACATATGTGGACATCACATTTTGGGTTATTTAGACCAAAATACTCAATTTTGCTCTACAAGGGCCTGAGATCCACTTACAAGGACATTATACTGCTACTGTTCTATCGAAATTTTAAACGAATATCCTCATATGTGGCTCTTATTTTCCTTAAAAACAAAAATAAGATAAAAAAAAAATCTGGTAATTCATTGTTTTTACATTCATTGGGCCCAAATATGCCCAAATATCAAAGAGAAATTAAAAATGCATGTTGTGGAAGAGTTCGGGTCTTAGGAGGTTAAAGCTCTTAAGCTAATATAATACTTTGTGATACAGCATTGGGAACCATGGAAAATATTTCACTTCATCAGAACAAGAAGAAAGCAATAATGCTTAGTGGAAATGAAACACTAAATGTATAAGGCCTAATTTACACCGTGGAGCCCTGCTCTCAAAAACTGATATAGATGTAACTCTGTGTTGTTGGATTTAGGAAAAAAGTGCTTAAAGTTTTTTAAACCTGTTTAGCGCCATCTTCTGTCAGTACGGAACTTACGGAGTTGGTTTGTTGTTGCGGTCAATACACTTACTTTAGTTTGTGTTACCTAACTAGTAACAGAACCAAAAACTCAGTGGAAAAAAGGAGACTAAAACTAAGAATGAATCTAAGAGGATCTCTTTTTGTACTGCAAAAATGAGTTTAATGTTAAGAAACTGAGGAGGTACTGCCCAATTTGTCTGTCTCTTTGGCAGTAAGTTGTTTATCTAGCTGCACTAAAACAAGAAAATCCACCTGTTAGCTGTAATGTTTGCGTTTGTAAAGCACTTTATAAATGAGGACAGTGTGGAGGGGAGCATGTTTGAAATATCAGCTCAACAAACTGGACACAGCAACTTTTCATGGTGTTTTCCCTCTTTAGGCCAGGAGTACCAACATCATTTATTACTTCCAGGCTGGACTACTGTAATTCATTATTATCAGGAAGTCCTAAAAACTCCCTGAAAAGCCTTCAATTAATCCAAAATGCAGCAGCAAGAGTACTGACAGGGACTAGAAAGAGAGAGCATATTTCTCCTGTATTGGCTTCCCTTCATTGGCTTCCTATTAAATCCAGAATTGAATTCAAAATCCTGCTCCTCACATACAAGGTCTTAAATAATCAGGCCCCATCTTATCTTAATGACCTTGTAGTACCATATCACCCTATTAGAGCACTTCGCTCTCGCACTGCAGGCTTACTTGTTGTTCTTAGAGTATTTAAAAGTAGAATGCGAGGCAGAGCCTTCAGTTTACAGGCCCCTCTTCTGTGGAACCAGCTTCCAGTTTGGATTCGGGAGACAGACACTATCTCTACTTTTAAGATTAGGCTTAAAACGTTCCTTTTTGCTAAAGCATATAGTTAGGGCTGGACCAAGTGACCCTGAATCCTCCCTTAGTTATGCTGCAATAGACGTAGGCTCCCAGGGGATTCCCATGATGCATTGAGTTTTTCCTTTCCAGTCACCTTTCTCACTCACTATGTGTAAATAGAAATCTCTGCATTGAACCATACCTGTTATTAATCTCTGTCTCTCTTCCACAGCATGTCTTTATCCTGTTTTCCTTCTCTCACCCCAACCGGTCGCAGGACATGGCCGCCCCTCCCTGAGCCTGGTTCTGCAGGAGCTTACTTCCCGTTAAAAGGGAGTTTTTTCTTCCCACTGTCACCAAAGTGCTTGCTCATAGGGGGTCATATGATTGCTGGGTATTTCTCTGTATATATTATTATAGGATATACTGTACAATATGAAGTGCCTTGAGGTGACTGTTGTTGTGATATGGCACTATATAAATAAAATTGAATTGAATTGAATCGAATTGAATTGAGTTGAATTGAATCTGCTTTGCAGTCAGCTGGCAAAGCAAGTGTTAGCAAAATGCTTTGCTTTTTTCCCCCCTCCCCATCGCACATGTCGGCCTATTTTTACTGGGATTCCCGATTGTGCTTTGGTAAGGAACATGTTATGTTTGTGATGTGCATGTAGTAAGCTGTTATGTTGTAAATTTGGATATGCTTGGGGGTGGGGTAAAGATTTTACTGTATAAAATAGCGCTGATCACATCAGCAGATTGCACCACAATGCCTGTGAAAATTGATTCCTGACTCCAGCTTGTCGGGCTGATGAGCCGCCTGTCACCTAGCTCAAACGGGCTCTCCTCCACACCCTCCTAATTTATAAAACGTTTTACAAGCCCGAACATTATGGCTAACAGGTGAATTTTTCCATTTCAGTGCAGCTAGCTAAACAACAAGGGAATACTCAGTGCTTAATAGACATTTAAAGAGGACAGTATATCCTCGCTTTCTTAAACTAAAAATCATTGTTGCAGCCAGGAGCGGCACAAAAATGTTCCCCTTAAACTAATTTTTTAGTTTTAGTGTCCCTATTTTTTACTGAGTTTCTTTTACTAGTTAACTAACACAAACTAATGTAAGTCGATTGACACCAACCAACACGGTGACGAAACATTCTGTACTGACAGAAGATGGTGCTAAACATGTTTTTAAAACTTTAAGCCCTTATTTCTTAAATCCAGCTTCACAGAGTTACATCTATGGGAGTTATTGAGAGCAGGTCTCCACGGTGTAAATACCCTTTATACATTTGGTGTTTCATTTCCACTTTAAAGCTTTAATCAAAACCTCAATGCGCTAATATTCATTATCACTATCAAAATCCTCATTTACCATTAGTACAGCTGAATAAACTGAGATTTGATCCAATGGTCCCAGAAACAATCTTCAAGTAGACCATCACAAACACACACAAATTAGTGACTTGTAATTGGAGTAGCTGTAGCTCAGGTAGTAAGACATCTACTGATCAGCAGGTTGATGGTTCAATCCCTGGCTGCTTCAGTCTACATAACAAATATCCTTGGCCAGATACTAAAATCCAGTTGCTCTCCAATGCATCCATGTAAGTATAATGCTGGGTAGAAAGCACTTGTATGAATACAGATAAATGAGGTCAGCTGTGAAGCTACAGTAGAAAACTGCCTAAGCAAAGGAATAGGCAATAGAAAATAATTTTTTCTGAGGGATCATTACAAACTTTCTTTCCCCTCCAACAGACTTTACGGCCAGACTGATTTGGCTACCATCTATACAAAATCCGATGCAGATGCAATGGACTTGAGGGAATATTATGCATGGGTCTGTTGGTCAAACAATAATTTCTTGGACTTGTTCAGGGGACAATGTCATCCAGATAAAAAAAGAACATGTGGTGCTATTCATTATGACAGTGGCAGGTATGTGAGATCGTTGTTGATAATTCTTGTTTAAAGACGTGTTAAAAAATACTTTTTGCATTTTTAGTAAATATTTACAAATAAGTTACAGCTTTTAGATTTACATTAATGGCTGTATTTGGACAAACTTTGAAAAATATGTTATATGAAATTGGTGTGTGTGCTAACTTTAAAACAGACTTTGATGTGCTCTTCAGTTTTTGTTTTCTAGTAAGAAGTGGGTAATAAACAGAACCACTGGAGATTTTTTGCGTCACTACACGACCACTAAGTCCTATAACACAGCTGGACACTTTGATTCATTTTTCTCAACCACTCCCTTTAGCTGAGAGAACCACAATCTGCTGCCAGTTAGCCACATTTCCTGACTTAGGCTGGAGAGCCGCAGTGTCTCCAGATACTTCAGATAACAGTGCGGCTCTTAAGTTTTAAGTTTTAAATGCATCAGATTCTTTCATGTTGTACTGATTCTTTCTCTTGAAAGGGTTTATGGAGCTGAATGCGATAAAAAATTCTTCTTCATATGTGAAGGTTCAACTGAACTTATAACTCAGCCAATGAAATTTGATGATGCCCATAAATACTGCGAGAAGAAAGGTGGTCTGCTAACTTCGTCAGACTATGACCAACTGAATTCATTATTTGGTGATCAGGACTTTCCCATCTGGATTGGACTCCAGAGAGATGGTAAAGACAAACACTTCTGTTACAGTTTTATAAACTAAAATGTAGTTGCATAACTCGGTCACTGACTTTTTTTTACTTTACTTTTTTTTCACAGTTTAAGTCAATATCAGTAGCTGAACACGTCTCATAGGGAAGCTGAAAATATAATAGCTTGCAAAATCTTCATCCATAAGCAATTCTTACAAGTGAGATTCATGAGTGTTTAGTTCATGATAAACAATTAGTACTATTACTAAGTAATCTGGTAATTAAGCCAACTAACTTATTCAAATCTGTAGAGTTGGGCATTTTTCCCCTGCCCATTTTAGCCTTAAAGCAGGTGGTGGAACAGATTGATTACTTGAGAAACAGTAAACATATATTAACCTGATCTATGTGTGGAAAAAATTCATTGTGTTCTGCAGGGCAAACGTGGAAATCGAGTGCAGGCTTGTCAAACTACACAAACTGGGCACCAGATGAGCCAGATAACAGTAAAAACTGTGTCTCCATCTCGTCTCTCAGCAAAAACATGACTACCCAAGACTGCTCCTCTCGGTTTCCCTTCCTTTGCTACAGGGCTGGACAGGACAGGACAGGACAACCTAGTTCTCGTAGAGGAGGATAACCTAGTTCTCGTAGAGGAGAACAAAACCTGGGAGGATGCACTGGAACATTGCAGAGCAATCAGTTCACCCACAAGCTACGACTTGGTCAGCATACAGCCTGAAGACTACGATTATGTAATGAAAAAGTTGGTGGAGGCCAATGCTGAAGAGGTGGGTTCAAATTCAGTGACTCATGCATGAAATGTTTACATGAGATTTGCTTTCATGTTGTTGGTTAGAATGAGAACATGCAGCCAACATCTAACCACTGAAGAATCAAATCAATCAGAATCAAAAGCGAAATCCATACAAGATATGTGTAGTCCAGAATAGTAGCATATTCTGGCTATTTGTATAAATGATTTACATGGCCATATTTAACCTTATTTGCAGTCTTTTGCCATTTATAACACTTTAATAGCATATTATGGAAAATTCTTTTTCAGCTGGACGAGATTTTTCTGTTGCCACAATCGGTGGACAGGTCTGCGTTTCCTGGCTGATAAATGGCTGTGGGTGAATGGCGCAGATATGTTGTACTCTGACCTGCCCCTCTGCCCCCCAATGGTACAGCGCTGTGGAGTCTTATCCACAAACAGCACAGGCAGTATGGAGAACAGAGACTGTGCAGAGAGAAAATATTTTATGTGCTATAGGAAGTAGGGCCCTCAACATCTCTAAAATCATCAACATTAGGGTGGTCCCAAAAATAATTTACAAAATTTACAAAAGACAAACCACTTGAATTTCCCAAATGCATACATTTGTGCTCAAGAGTTTACTTTGGCTTATCATGGGCATGAACGTCATGGTGTACTTTCTGTTTTAATGATTCATTTGAATTTTTTTATGGGATCATGGGATTGTACAGCATCCATCTTAGTGACTTTAAAAAAATAAGACTTGGGTGCACAAGTTTGAATTTATTTTGGATTCTCTCTGATCCACATATGATCAAAATTATAGATAAATATTTGGTTAAATGACCCTTTAGCAAGTTGCAACTTGACCAGAAGGTTATGGTGGTCATCAACAAGCTTCTGGCATAACTCTGGTTTAATATCTTCATATATATTTTTTTCCAGAAGCTTAATATTATCCTGCTTTATCCCAAAACCCAGTTTTGATGTTTGGGATCATTGTCCCGTTTAAAGATCCAATTATTTCAAAGTTTTAACTGTAGCTGCAGTTTTAACTGTAAGTTGAAGAACTTGGAGGTAGTCCTTCATTATTCTAACATCTTTGCAATATATCAGCACCACTGAGATAAAAACAGCATTAGATCATGTTGCCACCATCATGCTCGACAATTGGTATAATGTTCTTAAATTTGAAAGCCTCACTTTTACTCCGCCAAACATACATCTTGTCATTGTGACCAAATAAGCTTTTTCTGATCCAACCATAGAACTTTTTTCCCAAAGGTTTTTTTTCATCCATGTGGGATTTCAGCTGACTTTGAAGGTGTCAATTTTAGAACAGATTCTTCTTTCTATCTTGGCGCACACTTAGTCCATGGCGGTGTAAAACTAGCTTCACTGTGGACAGTGATGCTGGTATTTCAGCAGTTTGGGGTAGTAACAGTAACACGTTCCGAAAGAAGACCCAAAGTGACTACATGTCTGAATAACTTGTGTGCAGTTGTTTAAACTGATGATCCTGGAATCTGCAGTTGTTTAGAAATGGTTCATTCCATCCAGCTTCTGGAATCACTGTTTAGTCTCATAATGGCAGTTCAAATTGTAATCATTAAACACAGCAGCGTGCTCTACACAAACTAAGCACAAGGCTTTACCTTTAAGTAAATAATTATTTAGAACTCTGTCTTTTTAAAAAAAAACTCATATCTCTCATAAAAATTGGTTCCAACACATTTGCAGTGAAGCTCCTCCAAAACAAAAACAACAGTTGTGTTGTGACTTCATGTTGTGATTTCATGGTGTGCATTATATTTAATTCTGTTTTATTTATGTAGCACCAAATCACAACAACAGGTACCTCAAGGCACTTTATTTTGTAAGGTAAAGACCCTACAATAGTACAGAGATGCAGAGAAAAAAATACAGTAGAATGCCCCAGGTCGTCTTTAGGTACACTGTACAAACTGTGGAAGGTCACAAAACCATTCTTCGATCAATTCTCTTCCGCTTATCCTTCATCAGGGTCGCGGGGAGCTGGAGCCTATTCTATTGAGGCTAGATGTAGCACCCTACTGTAGGCCTTTCCACTGTTTAAACTAGAAGAACAAAAAAAAAGAATCACATGAGCAGGGTTTAACTCCTTTGAATTTCAAACACAATTTTTCCTTGTCTGCAGCTCAGTGTGTTGTTTTATCCTGCACGCACCTGACATCACCTGATAAAATAAACCCGAAGAAGGATTTGCAAGAACAAGAGTTAACCCTATAGGCACTGAGACACAGGAAAAGAAAAACAGCACTGGCTTTAGAACTCCAAGCACAGCAAGCACACATCTGCAGTATACTCTCCCATTTAGAACTATTAGCCTGCCAGAATAAGTTAAAGGTTAAATAGTAATAATAATAATAATGTTCTAAATGGTAATGTCATGACCCTAACCCTAGCCAGTATTTTGGGGGTTTATTGAAAATTTTCAAAGACATATATATAATAATTACAATATGGGTTTGATTCCTCACGCTTTAAACTTTTTCTCACTTATTATTGTTTTCATCAGTCATTTGAAGTTTGTATTCTAAATTATCCAAAATTAGCAAACATGGCAATAGCAGCTGTAGCCTAAAATAAAGGGTCTGCTTTCCTTTGGTGTGGCTGAAATGTATACATATTTTTTTAAAGAGCACACTGATTAACTGAAGATTATGGAGTAAATATTTGCAATTATGTCTTCACACATGTCAAACAAAATGGCTTGAATGTCAAAATAATGATGATGATAAACAAAATATTTCAAACAGAAATATTAACCAATGGTTATTGTAAATATACTTGGAAAACAAGAGTTTATCAGAAGTAAAGACAGCCTGCACAGAACTATTTCTATAAATTGCAGAACAATTTCAGAATTAAGGTCCTCAGTGTAAAATTGCAAAGATTTTTTTTGTCTTTCCTGTGCCTGAAAGGTTGGAGTGTGTGTGACTGTCTGATCACAATCTTAAAACAATAAAATAGAGTGTTTCATTTTTTAAAAAAAGTATATTTAATTTCATTTTTTTAAACAAAGGCTAGGTGTGATCTTAAAGGAATTTGCTAAACTTTTTAACAGCTTACCTTATGATTAGTGGATGACCTGCTCTACCTCCTGAGCCACAGCAACAGACAAAAACTAGCTCTAAAGGTAATAAATCTGTGCTTGGACCACATGGATATTAATGAGACTTTTGCAGAGTATAAAGTAAAATATGCAAACCCTTAGAAAACAGAGTTGTCACAGTGAAACATTTTTCTTAAACAGATTGCTTGCTTGATAGGGCACTGTCAGGTAGATTCTTTTGTAAAGCAAAAATTGTGAGCATGAAGTTTTTGAAGTATTGCATTTTATAATTACCAATGTTCAGTGCAACAGCCTATCATAAACATGGTTGACACTCATTTCAATTACTGTAATCTATTGCTAATGCTAATGATTTTTTGTTTTTGAGTGATATTTAAAATTTGACTCTGTGTGTGAACAAACAATATAATGACGTAGTAGTTTTAGTTGCAGTTTCTTTTTACTCCTTTATACCTGTGTAACTCGTCCCTTCATTTGCCATCATTCAAATGATTTGTGCAGTTATGATGAAAAGCACGTGACTGTTGACTTAAGTGTTTAAACTAGTCAAATGATTGTTCTCATATGAAACCCCCCCCCCCACCAACTTTAAAGTAGTGAGAGACCCACCTTGAAGTTGAGCATCTAGATGGACTGTCAGCATTGAGCTACACCGGCTGTTACTCCCCAAACCATTTGCAGCAAAATAGCAAAGCAATGATTCAGAGCAGGTAACTGCACCAATTTTCTGCTTTAACACTCCTGCATCTGCTTACTTGATTTAAATGACTAAAAATATTTTAGCTGTTCAGTGTCCATTGATGGTTTTCATGTTTTTATTCTAAAATCTTTTACTGTATGATTACAAAAAAAAAAAAAAAAAAGATAAGATAACTCTTTATTGTCATTGCACAGTCATACATAGTACAGTAGTACAATGAAATTGGAAAACTGTCCTACGTCGGCACTACATATAACACAACACGACACAATACGACACATCACAACGCAACACGAACAACACAACACAGTATATTAACTTAGTAATAAAAAAGAAGAAGTGTATGTGTATTGCACACTGTTATTATTGTACATTAATTATTATTGCACCTTGTTATAAATATAAATATTATTATTGTTGTTGTTTTAAACATTGTTACCTCCCCCCCAAAAAAGTCCAGGGAGGTAGCCAATCAGGTCAGCTATTTGAATTGATTAGGGCTATTGCCCTGTTGTAAAAGCTGTCCTTGAGTCTGTTTGTCCGGGACCTCAGCAGCCTGAACCTCCTGCCAGACGGCAGCAGCTTAAACACCCGATGTCCTGGGTGTGTACAGTCCCGTAGGATGCTGCGTGCCCTCTTGAGACAGCGAGTGCTGTACAGGTCCTTCAGGGAGGGAAGAGGATGTCCAATGATTTTTTGGGCCATATTAATGACCCTCTGGAGTGCCTTTCTGTGTGCTGTAGTGCAGCTGGAGAACCATACACCGATGCAATATGTCAGCACACTTTCAATGGAGCAGCGGTAGAAGACGGTCAGCAGCTCCTTCTTCAGGTCCATTTTTCTGAGGATTCTCAGAAAGTGGAGACGCTGTTGGGCCTTCTTTAAAACCGCAGAGGTGTTAGAGCTCCATTGGAGGTCTGTGTCTATGTGCACACCCAGAAACTTGAAACTGGAGACCCTTTCCACGCACTCCCCGTTGATGCTGACAGGCTGCAGCTCGGACTTCCTCCTTCTGAAGTCAGCTACCAGTTCTTTTGTCTTGGTGGTATTGAGGTCCAGGTTGTTATCTACACACCAATCTGACAGCCTCTGAACTTTAGCTTTGTACGCCGTCTCATCTCCCCTGAGATGAGCCCCACCACGGTGGTATCATCTGCAAACTTGATGACTGCGTTGTCTGGGTGGGTACTAACACAGTCATGTGTGTACAGAGTGTACAGTAGGGGACTCAGTACACAGCCTTGTGGAGAGCCGGTGTTATAAATATATAGATTTTAACTCAAAAGTACAGTTTTTAAATTTAATGTTGCTGAAACAACAAAATAATTAAAAAAAATAAATCTCTGATCGAGAAATCACTCATCTTTGGAAAAGAGAGTTTATTACAGAGAAATGGCTCTTTTCAAAATAAAAGCTATACTATACGCTTCTTCTGGGCTATATTCTCAGCAGCATATTAAACATATCAGGTCCCCATAAGGAGAATCATGTGTTAACGGCTGTCTAAATGACTCAGGTAAAGTTTGTAGCATGCGTGCTTGTTTTTGTCTGCTTCCACTTGTCTTTGCACTAGGATGATGTCGGAGTAAATGTGCAGTCATATTCATTGTGTTCCCACTAGTGCTGTCAGCGTTAATCTCATTAAAATGACATTATCGCCATAACGCCGCAAATCTCCGTTAACGAGTTACCGCGGATCGCCCCGTGTGTGGGGCTGGACGGCGTGAACACTTTAACGAGCTAACTGCGCTAACGCACTAGTTTCCGCCAATGTAATTGAGCATTGCGTGGCACATCCGACATATTGTTTTACTTTTGTCCATGACGGGCTTACCATCAGGGTCATGCTTCACATGAAGACCAAAATAGTTCCAAAGGCCAGATCTGAATGAGGGTGGGGGAGGTTCAATTTTGGCTAGCGTTGAGGCAGTTGCCATGTTGCAACGAGCTCAGCTTCTGTCTCGCTAGCTTGCGCTGCACTCAGTGGATCTGCGCTCGACAGTGCAGCCTAGGCGGAGTAGTCGAATGCAGATCCACTGAGCTCTCAACACAGACAGCATCGTCAGAAGAAAAGTTGATAAAATAAATTAAAATTTTGTATTGTTCGATACGCGTACCGAACCGAAAGCACTGTATCGAACGGTTCAATATCGATAAGAGTATCGTTGCACCCCTAAGAATTACAGCATGTGCTTATGTTTTCTGTGTTTGTAAATGACATAAAGACACTTAGGATGTTGAAACAAAAGGCAATGTGTTTTCCTATGTTTCAAAACTCTGAGCTCTTTTTGCTGCAATGTTGGATTTTTAATACATGGTGAATTAGCTAAGCTTTCAAGAAACAAGTCATCCTATAATTAACATAATTAGCTGCACATGCTTAAAAATATTCTTCTAATGAGGACAAATGGATTTAATGATGAAGTAATTCTTTTGTTGTTCATATTTCAGGCCTGGTAGTGCTGATTGTGGAAATTATTACAACAATGCCACCAAACCTGTTAAGTCATCATAAGCAGATTAACATCTTCTACTCTGCAATGAAAAGGATACAAAGGCTGAACAGTAATTAAACAATTTTAAAGTGAGTGCTTATAAATTTCAACAAATATTCTACAGGGGGAACTTGGAAATGGAGTGCAGGTATGTCAGACTATAAAGACTGGGCAAAGAATGAGCCAGGGAACAACGGTGACTGTGTCCCTGCACCTTTCTCAACCCCCGAAATCGCTGCCTATAAGCCTCGGGGACTAGTTCATAGGCTAACAGGATAGCACTTTTCAGTTTGTCGTAATCCAAACTCCACTCAGTAGACAACGAGGAACAAACCTCCTGTGCCTTGCCCACCAGCTTGCACTGCAGCAGGATGGCCCACGCATCCCGCGGCCAACGCAAGGCTGTCGCTATCCGCTCAAATGATTCAAAATAAACCTCCACCTCAGTGTCACGAAACACAGGGACCAGACGACTATTCCTTCCCACATCGAACGGTATCCCTGTCTGTGACAGTAAGGCCGCCACAGGAAGGGAGGAGGCCTGCTGGAGTTCCAGCTGTCGCAGCTTGACCTTAGTCTCCGCCTCCACCTCCACCTTCTTTAGCTCGACCTCCCTAGCCCTAGCCAGTTCCGCCTCCAAACGCCTAAGCTCTAACTCCTTTTTCAGCTGGAACTCTCTCTCACGCTCCTCCTTTTCCAGCTGGAGACGAGCCAGACGGACTTTGAGCCTAGCATCCTGCTTAGAACCCTCCGATGACTGGGTGGAGAGCGGATCAAAACGGGGCAGCGTCATTGGCCCGCCCTCGGGCAGCCCCTGGCCCACAGGTGTAGACACTGGCGGTCCTACGACCTGGCTTGGAACATGAGGCGCTGCACTTGGTCCAGCCGGACCGGGTGTGCTCGGGGGTTCTTGCATTACAACCACCCCCTTCTCCAACAACCCGGACACCAGAGCGGCCTTCAGCTCTGCTTTGCGTAGACCAGTGGAGACACTGATCCCGTAATATGTTGCCACCTCCTGCAGATCCCTCTTCCTACAAACCTCCAGCACGGCAAGCGACGGCCTTGCCGTAAACCCAGCAATATCAAAAGTGGCCATGAAAACTTAAGTTGGCCCGAAACACATAAGTTAACCACCCAAGGGCCACACAACCCCTTTACTACACAACCAAAAAACAGGCAAAACAAAATGCGTTGTGTCAAATCAACCATTAACTAAAATACTACCAACCCTCTCCCTAGTCCTGCCTACTCAGAATCTAGCCTCACCTAGCTTCTGGAGCGTACCAGGCTCGAGGCCACTTTAAAGGCAAATCATCAAGTGCCGAAGGCACCGAAAAGCCTACCCCCAACAGAGAATTAATCCCCACCCGGGTTTGCTCCGAAAATAACAAAGGCAAAACAAAAAATGAGTGTCCGAAGGAAGAGCAAACGCTCAGCAAGACACTCCCCTGTTCTAGCCAGGGAGAGCAGCAGCTAGTCAAATAACCCTCACACAACACACAAACACCCGTTCACAATCGTAACTAGCTCAACTCCTTTCATTCCGATCCCGGACGAGCCCCCACTTTGTTACGTCCCCACATGAAAGCTAGGCGAAGAGGGTGGGGGACAGTAACAGTTGGATCCGGGTTGAAATGAAAAGAACGCCAGGCAGAGGTATTTAACACAAAATGAGTCTTTATTATAATCAATTAACTCAATAATCATAAATGGTAACAACAGAAAGAGACAGCACCGCTGCTTTAATGATAACTCAGACAGGTCAACCCAAAGAGAATGGTGACCACTCCAACAAAGAAAACAACTATAAGGCTTCAAAGGAAAAAAAGTAATGGAGGCCGCCGTCACCTAAGCAAAACCACTACACGGTTAAGAGCTACTCACAAAGAGCCACGCACGGTGGGGCTGGTCACACACACACAGCAGGCCTTTTCCACACCTAGGCTGGAAACACACACTGACCAGCACAGAGGAAAATCCACCAGAAACCTCTTCCACTGCTCCTACCACTCCACACTGTAGGCAGGAGAATCACACACATAACACGCAACGCGGAGACACCAGAGAAAAGCCACTCTCCCACATCCAGTCCATCCCCAGCTTATATAACCTCAGAGAGGTGATTGCTGACTGGGCCCAGGTGGTAAATGAGGCCAATGAGCAGCAGCTGTGTCCTGGGGAGAGAGAGAGACAGAGGGGTGGAGCAAGGGAGGAGGAGGCGGAGAAAAACACCACGCCCACACAAGGGCAGTATCAGGAGGCCCAGCTAGGGCCGTAACACCATCTCATCTGATAAAAAACAGATGGCTCCCCAAAACGGCTCCCATCAGTTTGTCTTTATCTGCTCTGGGGACAACCTGGTCCTGGTAAAGGAGAGCAAGACCTGGGAGGAGGCGCTGGAAAACTGCAGAGCCCTCAGTTCCCCCACCCAGCCTGAATTCAGATATGAATTGGTTAGTGTGCAGCCTGAAGACTACAATGATGTGAGGAGCAAGGTGATGAACACTAACACTGAGGAGGTGGGTTTATAATGCTATACATCTAAGAAATGTTTACTTTATATTAATTATAATAATTATTATCATTATTATTAATTTTTATATGTGGTGTTTGTAAAGGTGGAATATGCTGACAGGCAAACCATTAGTAAACCAATGCTCTGTTGATAACTGGGGAACTTTTAAAGAAGTTCTGAATTGCTTCATGGCACAAAAGCTGAAACAGAATGCTATTTTTTCCTTTTTAGTGAGCAAGAAAAAAAAATCAGCTTCTTATTGTGTCTGATTGAATAAAATTTCTTTGCTGTCCCCTAATATAGTATGTGTGAAAAATAAAGTCATGCAACATTGATGCTGCATAATTCTGAATGATGCAGAATTATGAACTCAGGGAGGGCTAACTTATTTAACAAGTAAAAACTCACAGTACAGCTATCAGTACTGCCTAGTTGACCTCATAGACTTAATAGACTTATAATGGAGCTGTAGCAAGTTTGTAAAATCATAATTTTTTTAACTAGCAAAAACCCACCTTATGAGAGTGTTAAAGTGGAATATGCTGAAATTTATTTGCATGTTATTGAATGAAATAAGAATATGACCCTTAAGCAAGACATGACTTTTGGTACTTGGTACTCTCCAAATCCTTGGACTTCTTGGTTTCTTGGTTGCTGCTTGGCAACTTGAAGCTTCAGCTCCCTCAGCAGATAGATTGGCTAGGCCATGAACTTAATGTGCTTCTTCTTTAGCCACCCTTTTGTTGCCTTGGCAGTATGGTTTGGGTCATTGTCATGCTGGAAGACCCATCCTCAATCCATCTTCAGTGTACTAGCTGAGGAAAGGAAGTTCTCGTCCAAGATTTTTAAATATTCTAATTTAAAACAGTTCACCCAACAACTTTATGGAGTTTTATTTATTTTATTCAGCTTATTTAGCTATATATCAATAACTGCTAAAACATGCTAGGTGCACTTCTCAAAGTAAAGCCCAACAGCTCAAACCACGAATGATCGTGCATATAAATCACAAATTTTAAACCTTTATTGTTCAAAAAGGAATAGTAATTGTCGTTTTTGTCAATTTTTTTGCAGTTGGGTGTGCCCTGTCATCTTGTCATTGTTATTGATAAGTCTTTTAAGCATTCTATGAGAAAGAAAGGAGATGTTTTCGTAGTAGTAATTTGACCACTGGGACAAACTGACTCTCACCTTGAATTAAAGCTCTTAAAGATCCATGGAGGTTCACTGGCTGCTTCTACCCCCTAGGTGTGGACAGGCCTGCCTTTCCTGGGTGGTAAATGGCTGTGGGTGAACGGGGCAGATATGATGTACTCTGACCTGCCGGTCTGCCCCACCATGGTAAACCACTGTGGAACTTTATCCAAGCATGGCACAGGCAGTATGAAAACCAGAGACTGTACAGAGAGAAGAAACTTTCTCTGTTATTGGATTGTAACCTTAATGACATCCAGGCCATCACTGCCTTGTAGCTCCCATCCACCACCTCTGTTTATAATCACATCCAAGAAGGGTTTTGTTTCTTTAGGTACTAGATATAAACTATGTTATAATCTGAAAAATTATCTTTAACAGAAGTTAATTATCAACAAAGTCTCCTTTATTTACTTTTTTCATCATTTTTATTAGCATATCTGCTTTATACATGTTGTAGAATACTTTGCAATGCCTCTGCTTCACTGTAAATCATGTCATTTACTGTATGTAACTGAAACACTTTCGAAATTAAAAAAAAAACACTATAAAGCACTAATACTAACACATCAGCTTGATGCATTTGCATCAGTGTTGATACACTGACATTCACAAAGCATTAGTGATCTGAGGAAATGCTGTCTGGATTTCATGAGTGAAAATGACATCGTTAGTTCTAATTTTGGAAACATTTAATATTCTTAAAACAAGCTAAAAGAGATCTGTGTTTAAACTGGATGAAGTTTGTTGGATTTTATGACTAGATTTTTAACAGCTACTCAAATGCCATTTTTTCATGAAGCCAACTGCTTTTCAGTCATGTTTTACAGGTGTGACATGCTGACTGTGACTTATCAATGTATCTTAATAATATTAAGTGTGAAAATGACTATAGGGCTTTGGAGTTGACGTCACGCCACAATGCATTGTGGGAGCACGGCACCATTTTAGCAGGCCACGAATCAAAACAAACACACTGTGTTGGAAGGAAGATTGCTACGAACCACACTTAAAAGCAGCTATTTTTTGCTGGTAGATTTTAAAAACAAAAACCAAAAAAAAAAAAAACAGGCAGATTTAGAATATAACATGCAGCGTTCTATAGATGGATACATAAAAAGATTTTTAAAAAATTACATGTTTGTGCTAACTTTCTAAACACTTTGTTACATTTATGATAAATGGATTTGAAAGTAGATAAAACACATTTGTGTCAGCCTTGCCTCATTAAAGTTTTTGTCTTTAAATTAACTGTGTGTGTTTCAGGTACTGCACTCTCAAAGACTGAACGAACCAGCATTGCAGCCATGGGTCATTGTGAGCATCACAGAGAAGGTTGAAGCCGCCCACTGCACCTGTATGGCCGGAGTCGCGGAGACCTGCACCCATGTCATTGCTCTTCTGTTTAAAGTAGAAGCAACAGTGTTGATCTGTGGCACAAGGACTGTTAAAGATGAACCTGCATGTCGTGTTTTTAATAAAACATCAGTAGTAGTGAGCAAGCTTCTTTATTTTAACGTGGCTCACATCCATGCATGTAAACATAACCTGCCGCTGCTTCTACGACACAGTATATATAACAATTTGGTTTAGACAGCCCTCTAGTGGTGAAGCTGAACTAACCCACATAACTCCTATCAACACATCCCCTTTTCTTTAGATGTTAACTACTGAACAACACTGTGGAAACATACCTAACATTGCATAGCTTGAATTACATCACAAACATTTGTGACAGTGTAAACTACTGAACACACAATAATACAGAAAGTTCCTTTATATATATATATATATATATATATATATAGATAGATATATATATATAGATATATATATCGATATATACACACACATATATATACATATACACATATATATATACACACATATATATACACATATACATATATATACACATATATACATATATATATACACATATATATACATATACACATATATATATACACACATATATATATATACACACATATACATATATATACACATATATACATATATATATATACACATATATACATACATACATATATACATACATACATATATATATATATATATATATATATATATATATATATATATATATATATATATATATATATATATATATATTAGGGGTGCAACGATACACAAAATTCACGGTTCGGTTCGGTTCGATACTTTGGTGTCACGGTTCGATATTTTTTCGATACAAAAAAATGTTCATGCTTTTTTAATTTGTCATTTATTAAAATTATAAATATATAGATTTTAACTCAAAAGTACAGTTTTTAAATTTAATGTTGCGGAAACGACAAAGTAATAAAAAAATTTATATCTGATGGAGAAATCCCTCATCTTTGGAAAAGAGAGTTTATTACAGAGAAATGGCTCTTTCCAAAATAAAAGCTATACTATACGCTTCTTCTGGGGTATATTCTCAGCAGTATATTAAACATATCAGGTCCCCCATAAGGAGAATCATGTGCTAACGGCTGTCTAAATGACTCGGGTAAAGTTTGTAGCATGCGTGCTTGTTGTTTTTGTCTGCTTCCACTTGTCTTTGCACTAGGATGATGTCGGAGTAAATGTGCAGTCATATTCATTGTGGTCCCACTAGTGCTGTCTACGTTTATCTGAAATGACGTTAACGCCACAACACGGCAAATCTCCGTTAACGAGCTACCGCGGATCGCCCCGTGCGTGGGGCTGGACTGCGTCAACACGTTAAGGAGCAAACTGCGCTAACGCAGTAGTTCCCACCCATGTAATTGAGCATTGTGTGGCACATCCGACATACTGTTTTACTTTTGTCCATGACGCGCTTACCTTCAGGGTCATACTTCACATGAAGACCAAAATAGTTCCAAAGGCCAGATCTGAATGAGGGTGGGGGAGGTTCAATTTGCTTTGTTGCAACAAGTTTAGCTTCTGTCTTGCTAGCTTGCGCTGCGCTCAGTGGATCTGCGCTCGCCAGTGCAGTCGAACGCAGATCCACTGAGCTCTCAACACAGACAGCATCGTCAGAAGAAAAGTTGATAAAATAAATTAAAAATTTTGTATTGTTCGATACACATGCGTACCGAACCGAAAGCACTGTATCGATCGGTTCAATATCGATACGAGTATCGTTGCACCCCTAATATATATATATATATATATATATATAAAACACCCATCTCGCCCCTGCGGGCGGTTTATCCTTCAAGCTCGGGTCCTCTACCAGAGGCCTGGGAGCTTGAGGGTCCTGCGCAGTATCTTAGCTGTTCCCAGGACTGCGATCTTCTGGACAGAGATCTCCGATGTTGTTCCCGGGATCTGCTGGAGCCACTCGCCTAGCTTGGGAGTCACCGCACCTAGTGCTCCGATTACCACGGGGACCACCGTTACCTTCACCCTCCACATCCTCTCGAGCTCTTCTCTGAGCCCTTGGTATTTCTCCAGCTTCTCGTGTTCCTTCTTCCTGATGTTGCTCTCATTCGGAACCGCTACATCGATCACTACGGCCGTCTTCTTCTGTTTGTCTACCACCACTATGTCAGGTTGGTTAGCCACCACCATTTTGTCCGTCTGTATCTGGAAGTCCCACAGGATCTTAGCTCGGTCATTCTCCACCACCCTTGGGGGCATCTCCCATTTTGACCTCGGGACTTCCAGGTTATACTCGGCACAGATGTTCCTGTACACTATGCCGGCCACTTGGTTATGGCGTTCCATGTATGCCTTGCCTGCTAGCATCTTGCACCCTGCTGTTATGTGCTGGATTGTCTCTGGGGCATCTTTACACAGCCTGCACCTGGGGTCTTGCCTGGTGTGATAGACCCCAGCCTCTATGGATCTTGTACTCAGTGCTTGTTCTTGTGCTGCCATGATTAGTGCCTCCGTGCTGTCTTTCAGTCCAGCTTTGTCCAGCCACTGGTAGGATTTCTGGATATCAGCCACCTCCTCTATCTGCCGGTGGTACATACCGTGCAGGGGCCTGTCCTTCCATGATGGTTCCTCGCCTTCCTCCTCTTTCTTGGGTTTCTGCTGCCTGAGGTATTCACTGAGCACGCTGTCAGTTGGGGCCATCTTCGTGATGTATTCGTGGATGTTTCTTGTCTTATCCTGGACTGTGGTGCTGACACTCACCAGTCCCCGGCCCCCTTCCTTCCGCTTAGCGTACAGCCTCAGGGTGCTGGACTTGGGGTGAAACCCTCCATGCATGGTCAGGAGCTTTCTTGTCTTTATGTCAGTGGCTTCTATCTCCTCCTTTGGCCAGCCTATTACCCCAGCAGGGTACCTGATCACGGGCAGGGCGTAGGTGTTGATGGCCCTGATCTTGTTCTTACCGTTCAGCTGACTCCTCAGGACTTGCCTGACCCTCTGTAGGTACTTGGTGGGTACATGGACCAGGTTGGTCCATGGGTGTATCGTGCTGCATTACCATTCCCACAAAAAACGTGTCACTGAGAGCAGTTTCTTCTACTGTGTGTACTCTTTCTTTTTGCTTATTCTTTGAAAAACATTGCTTGGCAAAATGGTTTTGTCCACTGCATTTTTTGCATATTTTACCATAAGCTGGGCATTGTTTCCTTCCATGTTTTGTGCCACATCTTTTGCACATGAACGTGTCTTTTGATTCTTTCTGTTCTTTTTTGTACGTGCACCCTGCCTGCCGTGTATTAACTGCAGCTACAGCTGTGCTTTCCGTGTCTGTTTCCCTCGGCGACCCGCTGAAGGTTTTTGCATGTTGTATTGCGAGCTCGCTGGCATGACATACTTTCACAGCACTTGCTAGAGTCAGATCCGCCTCTCTCAGAAGCCTCTCTCTTATCTTTGTATCTTTTATTCCAAATACGATCTGATCTCTTATCATAGATTCTTGCAGCTGTCCAAAATTGCATGTTCTTGCCTTTAACTTGAGGTCGGTCAGAAACGTATCAAAACTCTCTGAAGGTTGTTGTATATGTGACCGAAAGACGTACCTCTCAAATGTTTCATTCTTTTTGGGCGTACAGTGCTCATCAAACTTTCTCACTACTTCGTCAAACTTTTCTTTGTCTTCTGCAGTTGCGAACACAAACGTGTTATATACTTCCACTGCTTGTGGACCTGCTACGGTAAGAAGCAGTGCAATCTTCCGTGTATCAGGCTTACTATCTAGGCCGACAGCTTGCAGGTATAGCATAAACCGCTGTTTAAAAGTTCGCCACTCACAGTCCACATTTCCGTTCCAGTTGACGGCATCCGGCAGCTTAACGCTGTCCATGACGACCTGCTTTACTGGTTCACTCCTGGTACCATGTCGTGTTTTTAATAAAACATCAGTAGTAGTGAGCAAGCTTCTTTATTTTAACGTGGCTCACATCCATGCATGTAAACATAACCTGCCGCTGCTTCTACGACACAGTATATATAACAATTTGGTTTAGACAGCCCTCTAGTGGTGAAGCTGAACTAACCCACATAACTCCTATCAACACACTGCATACTGGGTTTTGCTGGGTAATATGACCAAGATACAGTCAGTGGTTGGCCATAAGATAGACTTATCCTCATCAGCTGCCCCAAAAAAGGCTCTTAATCAAAACATAAACAGACCATCTGTAGTGACAGGTAAAAGAAGCCATCCTCAGAAAAGAAAAATTCCAACTGCTGCTGTGGAGGAGTTGTCTGAACTGATGGGAAAATATTTCTCCAAGCATAGTTCTTTTCTGAGTAACCCATGATGTTGTATTTAGGGGGTCTACATTTATGCCTGAAGTGCATTGCCATGTAAATAATTTGCATTTACTGAATGATAACACAGTTTAACAGGCTTAAAATTGTATTTTTGTACCAACAAGGTGATTTCCAAAGAGCTTTTGGTTGAAAACTTGGCATATCTCAACATACTGAGCAGTATGGTGGATGATAAAAGTATCATCCACTTTTGGACAAGTGGAGGACAAAAGAAGAAGTGGTAGGCCTAAAAAACTATCTACAGTAAAGAAAAGTCATGTCCTTAAGAAATAAAAAGAAAAAAAAAAAATCTATCAGTGACCCGACACAGGACCTGAGGGATACATGTACTGTTCACTGAAGCATCTGGTTGGCAACGGCTTCATTTTTTTCAGAGTGACATCATCCCAAACACACTGCCATTGGAGTAAAAGCATACCTGGATAGAAAGTCACACAATGGAACACTATCAGTCATGGATTGATCATCCCAACCCCCCTGCACCTCAACATTATTGAAGCAGTGTGGGATCATTTTGACATAGAATTGAACAAAAGACAGCCAACTTCCAAAGAAGAGCTCTGAATGTCCTTCAAGAAACTTGGACAATTAAAACTACTTACAGGAAATACAAGAAAGCTTGACGAAGAGAGTTCAGGGTGTTTGGAAGAATTAATGTTATCAAACCAAGTATTGATTTTAAAGGTTGTTAGAATTGTTCAAACTCTGTTGTTGCCTTATATACTGTTTTTCATGTATGTTCATGCAAAGGCAATTGCTCAACAATTGCTCCACCTATTTCCAATTTTCCTAGTAAAATATAAAGAAATGAGGGGTGGCTCCAGACCTACACATTACTATTTACTGTACACCCTGAGCCTTTAGCAGAGAAAATTAATGCTTCTCCTTAATTCAAGGAGGAAAAACATAATAAAATACAGAGCAGTCATATGAGATAAGGCTGACTGTATGTTTTTCTTTCACTATATTTATCTTTTTCATTTTCATTATAGTAACACCCAGTGCAATCAGTGCTATAATCTGCTTCTAAAGCCAATCACACAAAGAATATATTTTGGTTTCTGAATGATGTTAAGATCACAATCAGAATCACAGTACTTTATTAATCCCTGAGGAAATAATGTAAGATGTGACTCTGGATGGCTACATATAGCACAGTGTTCCGCGATTCTTGGGCCAATTGTTTCTTTTGTGATTTGATGTAAATCTTCCCTTCATTTGCCATCAGCCAAATGATTTGGGGAGTTGCAGAGACAGACAGCTGATAGTTGACTTAAGTGGAAAAGCTAGTCAAATGGTTGTTCTGCTATATAAAACTCAATTTAGTAAGACTTCCATTGAGAGTGTGGAGTGTCATCAAGCAGCACCAGGTATAAAGGGACAAAGCAATTCATCAAAAGAGGTAAATGCACCAGCTGAAAACAACAAAACATTTGCTTCTATTTATTTGATTAAGGCAGATAATAAAATTTACCTGCAGCATTAGATGCATCGCTGAGTCCTTTTGCTGGATAGTTAAAGGAAAAAAAAAAAATGTTATTTTTTCTTACTTTGTACATGCACAGTATTTTTCAACAGCCTAACCCTACCCTGACTGCAGGAAGTAAGGTTTGCATTTCTTTGGCTGACAGTACTTACCATAATTTATCAAAATATATGCTTAAATGAAGGCTAAAATTGATATTATATTATATATTGGCGCTGGAATGCCAGCAGCCTTAACCCAATATCCTTCGAGATCAATAAAGTTTTAATGAAATGAAATTAAATGAAAAGTGTATTCATGCTCTTGAGTGAAATGGCATTTTATTTGCTAACTATTAAGAATGCTGGATTACTTCAGTTGTTTTATGTGCTCTTTAATATTAATGATAATGAAAGATAATCTCAACTAAACATTTTTTAAAATTGTTTCCAATGAAGGAAATAGGAAGTATTCATAAACTTACTATAATGGCAGATGAAAGTGCAATTAAAACTTTTAAAATGTTTTTTTCCAGTAGTTTAGGTGGAAACTTGGCCACTATCTATAGACAGTCAGATATAGAAGACGAGGACTTAACAGGATATCATGCATGGATTGGTCAATACCAGTGCCAAGGATCAGAGGCCTTGGCACTGGTATTGGCCCAATGGACAAGAACTCCACTTCTGGGATCTCTGGGACTGTAGTCCAGAGCAAGACTACAGTGAAGGCTGTGCTTCCATATACCACAACAGCAAAAAGTAAAGTGTGACTGTAGACTATTTAAAGATATTGAACAGTTCATGTTAAACTAATTACACTAAACTGCTTAACATTGTTGCTAAGCTTGCCTCAGGGTTTTGAGTTTAATATTACACATTACTCAGAAGTCAAGTACTCTTTTGTACACCGTAGATGAATTGAAATATAATTTTTAGAACTGCAACATGAAGGACCTCAAAGTTGTTTTTTCTATTGTTTGTTTGTTTTTGTTGAACAGCCATAGTTAGAATGAAACAGTGATTGATGAGTTTTCTTTTAATTCATACTTGTAATAGTCGAGTTGACTTTTTGACACTTGGTGGATTGTTTTCTCATATTCCAAGGCTAATGATGATAATTTCTAATGCAGATAATTTCAATTCAATCAATTTATTCTCAAACACCCCTGATGAAGAGCACACTACCTCAGTTTTTGTCACTAAGTCATTTAGATTTGACATTTTAACCCCTAGTGTATCATATTTGATGCATGAGTTTTTAAGACTCAGTGTGTTTGATAAAATCTACATTTTTATCAAATGAATTTTTAAGCAAAAAAAAGTGAAATATTTGATACAAATTAAAACAAATGAATATTTAATTAATTTTAAAAACTGACCGAAGATTCAGTAAACAGAATTAGTCTCGATGCATTCTCAATCATCCTGGTAAGTAAATCTCCAAAAGTTGATTCTGTTCATCTGGATGTAACGTTTTCAGTGGGAGAAATGTTTCGTCACTCATCCAAGTGACTTCTTCAGTTTCATCTGACTGCAGGTTTCCCCAATCTTATAAACAGCACATTTGCATAATGACTGAAACCAGCCCACTGAAGTGCCTTGAGGCGACTTTTGTTGTGATTTGGCGCTATATAAATAAAATTGAATTGAATTGAATTGAATTGAAGGAACAATGGGCTGGGAGGTCAGTTCCTTCATCATTATGCAAATTCTCATGACCATTGGTCAACAACCACTGATCAAGGCCCACTGATCAAAGATCACTGATCAGTGGCCATGAGTACCATTCATAGAGAGTTGGGGAATGGCTGCAATCACAGCATTGTAAGATGGTGAAGATGTACCCTTAGGTCCCCTCCTTGATTCAGAGATGGTCTTTCCCTTTTCACGTAAATGGCTTCCTTGACTCCGCAATCAAACCAGCGTTCCTCCCTATTGATGTGTACATCCTCATCATTGAAAGAGTGTCCACTGGCCTGTAGGTGTAAATAGACTGCAGAGTCCTGGCCTGACGAGGTAGCTCTTCTGTGTTGTGCCATCCGCTTCGCCAGAGGTTGTTTGGTTTCCCCGATGTATAAATCCTGGCAATCCTCCTGGCACTTAACAGCTTACACTACGTTACTCTGTTTACTCATGGCCATTGATCAGTGGTCTTTGATCAGTGGTCATTTCTCCCACTTTTGGAGATTTACTTGCCTGGATGATTGAGAATGCATCAAGATGTTTTAACCCACTTTGGCAAGGACTGCCTAATTCTTGTATGTCAGTATGAGCAAACAGCACGTAAGATGGCGGATTACAGGAACCACCTGAGATTCAGCCTCAGATGCAGACAAAACAGGATTGAGCCTAAAAGTCTGCAAATGAGCTTTTCAGTTAAAGGCTTCCGGGCAACAAAAATCTTCCAGAAGGCACAGTACCAGCTGCTTAATGAATGGGTTAGGCAAACTAATTTTACCATTGACATGCTAAAATCTCAAGAGGAGCTGATCCGACAGAGACTTACCATGCTTCTAGATGAGAATGGGTGTTTGACTTCACTCAGAAGGCTCATCTAGCACAGCACAAGAAGTCTAAGACCAGGCAACAAAGGAAGTTTGACTTACTTGTTGTACGTCGGAAACCACAGCAAAATACGGAGAGTATCCTAAGCAGCCAGAAGAGAGAAGGATGCGACACCGAGGATGCATCTCTCTTCACTTGCATCCCAGTCACGTAAGCGTTGGAGGTAGTTCGTAAGAGATTACAGGATGACCCCTACCTCAGCAACAGGACCACTCTCAGCATTGACCAAGTGTGTTTGCTTTTGGAACTGTGTCTTCATTCCACCTACTTCACATACAAGGGTCAGTTCTATAGGCAGAAACATAGGTGTGCCATGGGTTCCCCAGTTTCACCCATCGTGGCCAATTTGTACATGGAAGAAGTGGAAAAGAGGGCTTTACTATCCTACCCTGGAACACCACCAAGTCATTGGTTCAGGTATTTGGATGACACCTGGGTGAAAATCAATTCTCAGGACGTACCACAATTCACGGATCACATTAACTCAGTGGACCGACACATCAAATTCACCAGGGAGGATATGAAAAGTGGCAGGTTAGCCTTCTTAGACTGTGAGATTTCCATCAGTAATGGGGGACATCTAAAAGCTGATCTGTACCAGAAACCTACACATACGGATCAGTATTTAAGGTTTGACTCTCATCATCCACTGGAGCATAAACTGGGTGTCATCAGGACGCTCCAACACAGAGCGAACAGCATCCCCACAGACACAGCGGCCAGGGAAGCAGAAGAACATCAAATCAAGAAGGCCCTGAGTGAATGTGGTTAACCCAGCTAAAGCTGGGAAGGCGCCAAAAGAGAGCTCCAGCCAATCCAGGAGAGAAGGACAACCGCTGCCCAAGCGAAAACCTGTAGTGATCCTGTATGTGTCAGGAGTATCGGAACAGTTGAGATGCATTTTTTCTAAACACTGTCTCTGTGGCTTTCAAACCCCAAAACACGCTGCGCCAAAAATTGGTCCAACCCAAGGATCGGGTGTTTGTGTACTCTGTTTGTGTTGGGTCTGACAGTGACTAAACGTTTCTCCCACTGAAAACGCTACGTCCAGATGAACAGAATCAACTTTTGGAGATAAACAGAATTAGAATTTTCTGGTGTTTACTTCATGGTTCAAGCTTTAAATTTTTAAAGGCTTTTTAAGTTTTTTTAAAAATAAAATATATCCAAATGGACAGTATCCAAACTGATGCCAATACTGCCTAAATGTTCAACTTCTTTTAGTAAGACTTTTCGTACTTCCCTTGTGCTGTATCTGTTGCCACATTGTGGTGTGAGCTTATGTTTGCAGTGTTTGCCTTCTCTTTCTTAATGTGAAATTGGTAAGTTTCATTTGTTTGTGTTTTGACTGCTTGCATGTGTTTTCTCATGCTGCAAATCACTGAACTCCCTCTGCCGAAATATTAGCAAAAAAGCCTCAAAATGCATAGACAGCACACTGTCAGAGTATTTTTCTCAGTAGGATTTATTTAAGCCCTGAGGTGCATTGGTCTGTCAGGTTTACATTGCCCCCTATAACTGTCCTATACCTGCTAGGAAAGGCGTTGGGATGCGCATGACACTGAACTGGATAAGCAGTTTTAAAAAAATTAATGAATGGATAAATCAATTCACCAAAATCTTCTTACACTGATTGTTTTTCTCTTTAAAGGGTAAGTAGCTATGATTGTGGACAATATATCTTCTTAAACTGTGATGAATCCAAATATATTCCAGAGTCAAAGATGTGGAATGATGCCGAGGCATACTGTGAGACTAACAATCAACGGTTTTCCAGTGTGGATTGGACTATACAGAGAAGGTAAAGAGTTACACATAAGCAAGATTTCACACTTTATAGATAATTGCAACTTACTGTGAAGTGTGGAATAACAGTTTTACTAGCAAATAGCACTAATACTACCAAATCTGCTGTGTAACCATATGTGGCTTAGTACATGCTGGTCAATTTTACAACTTTATAACAAGAAAACTCTGAACACAAAGTTGCAAAACTGATACTATGAATTTCTAGTACTGACAGTACTATAGTACTGTACAGTAACTAGTGCTACAGTTGAATAGTAAAACTATACTGTAAAACTATAAATTTCACCTGGTACCTCCATTTATAATGAAAAGATTTAAAGGCAGCCTGTTTAGAAAAGTCACCCAGTGCAATTTTCCTGTAGTTTAAATTAGAGCTATGACTCAACTAATTTTGCTTAATATTAAAATATTTAGAATGTGTCTTTCTTTCTTGCTTCTCTCTCTAGTTCATCAAAAAATTTTGACGTAACGTTTAGTTGATTTGTAGTCATCTTTGTTGCTGAAATTTCACCACCTATTCTGCAGGGCAAACAGGTGTGTCAAATTATACAAACTGGGCAGACCATGAGCCAGGGAAGAATGGTGACTGTGTCTCCATCTCCTCCGTCAGTAAAAATATGGCTATCCAAAACTCTGTTGATCTTTTTCCCTGCACCTGCTATAGGGACAAGCTGGTCCTGGTAAAGGAGAATAAGACCAGGGAGGAGGTGTTGGAACACTGCAGAGCCCTCAGTGTATTATACACACACACACACACACACACACACACACATATATATATATACATATAAACACCCATCTCGCCCCTGCGGGCGGTTGTTTATCCTTCAAGCTCGGGTCCTCTACCAGAGGCCTGGGAGCTTGAGGGTCCTGCGCAGTATCTTAGCTGTTCCCAGCACTGCGCTCTTCTGGACAGAGATCTCTAATGTTGTTCCCGGGATCTGCTGGAGCCACTCGCCTAGCTTGGGAGTCACCGCACCTAGTGCTCCGATTACCACGGGGACCACCATTACCTTCACCCTCCACATCCTCTCGAGCTCTTCTCTGAGCCCTTGGTATTTCTCCAGCTTCTCGTGTTCCTTCTTTCTGATGTTGCTGTCATTCGGAACCGCTACATCAATCACTACGGCCGTCTTCTTCTGTTTGTCTACCACCACTATGTCCGGTTGGTTAGCCACCACCATTTTGTCCGTCTGTATCTGGAAGTCCCACAGGATCTTAGCCCGGTCATTCTCCACCACCCTTGGGGGCGTCTCCCATTTTGACCTCGGAACTTCCAGGCCATACTCGGTACAGACGTTTCTGTATACTATGCCGGCCACTTGGTTATGGCGTTCCATGTATGCCTTGCCTGCTAGCATCTTGCACCCTGCTGTTATGTGCTGGATTGTCTCTGGGGCATCTTTACACAGCCTGCACCTGGGGTCTTGCCTGGTGTGATAGACCCCAGCCTCTATGGATCTTGTACTCAGAGCTTGTTCTTGTGCTGCCATGATTAGTGCCTCTGTGCTGTCTTTCAGTCCAGCTTTGTCCAGCCACTGGTAGGATTTCTGGATATCAGCCACCTCCTCTATCTGCCGGTGGTACATACCGTGCAGGGGCCTGTCCTTCCATGATGGTTCCTCGCCTTCCTCCTCTTTCTTGGGTTTCTGCTGCCTGAGGTATTCACTGAGCACGCTGTCAGTTGGGGCCATCTTCCCAATGTATTCTTCTTTGTCGCACCTTTCTGCAACTCCGTTAGTTGGCTGACCTCCCTCCGTGCTACCTTGATTTTAGCCTCTAGCCTCCTTCTCCATGGAGGGTACTGCCCCTTGTGGCTATTCAATTTGTAGCCAAGCATCTCACTGATCACTGCTGCCGTACTGTAGATCAGCTTGTTAGTCTCAGTAATCGTGGCTGTAGGTATCGCCCGTACGCCTGCATTAACATCATCTAGCAGACCTTCTGAGGGTACTTCACGTAATCTTGGTAACCGGCTACGGGGGGTCCAAGTTTCAAGCTTGGCCATGATCCTATTGTTACGGTTTGGAGGAGGACTCAAGCGCAGGACTCCGGTTCTGATGCTCACAAGAAGGGATTATTTACAATTCACCAGGTGTATATACAAGAATGTGCGGGGGGTGCTATATACAGCTGAGTCAGGGGAGAAGGGGTCTCCAGGGAAGTCCAGGGGAAAGCACGCGTTCTTCAGATTATCCACTCACACGATCACAGGCTCACACTTCGACACTGCCACACGGGAATCACACGGGGGAAAATCCAGGAAGCTCTGTAGACAGGGAGACAGGGTAAGTACGACGCACAAAGGAAACACTCTTAACTAAACTTGCTGTAGCTTGACTTCACTAACGCGTGGTAGACAACGATCCAGCGTCGAACAGCAGTCACCTCCTGGGTTAAATGCTGATCACCTTGATGAGACCCAGGTGTCTCATCTCCCGAGGGTGTGAACCCACAGTGAGTTCCGCCCCGGCGAGAGAGAGAAGGAGAGAGAGAGAGGAAGAGAGAGAAACAGAGAGAGTGCTGATCAGCGTGCAGCTGATCCGCCTGGCCGTGACACCTATCTTTCAGGTCAGTTCCTCTCGCACTCAACGATCCTTCTCCTATCGCACTTGGGGCTTGGTACCCAATCTCGGGTGGGGGTGATGATATCTCCCCCCTGACCTGGCATCCTGGCTCCCCCTTGCCGTAGCATTTATGTTGTACCTCGTCAATCTCTAGCTGTGAGAGCAGTCCCTTCTTTCGAATGTTGGAACACTGAGCTACTAGTTGTTTCGCCGTCATTGTGGATGTTGGGTATCGAAGAATCCATAGGTCCCTCATCCTATTCATGTAACCCCTTCCGCCAGGGTTACTTGCGTAGTAGCATTCCAACAATGCCCTGTTTTCGTCTCTTGCCCACCGATGCCTTCTTGTTCCAGTAGCCCACTTCTTGTCAGGGTGCCCTGGTTCCTCAACACCTGACGCGGACCTTGTTGATCCGGGCGACGTCCGATATGTTTTTATTGGGACAAAGCGACTCTCCTTGTAGTTAAAGAAGCTCTCTTAACACCTTTCACTCCTTCTTCCCCGTAGGTGTGGACAGGTCTGCGCTTCCCTGGCTGGTGAATGGCTGTGGGTGAACGGGGGAGATATGATGTACTCCGATATGCCCCTTTGCCCCTCTACGGTACAGCGCTGTGGAGTTTTATCCAAACATGGCACAGGCAGTATGGAGACCAGAGACTGTGGAGAGAAGAAACTTTCTGTGTCGTAACAAAAGAGCCTAATATCTCTGCAAGCATGCAACACTACGTAGACCTGCCTGTTCAAACAGTAACAGTAGCTTATGTAATTGTATCACTCCAGATTAAAATGATGAAACACTGTAAAATCTGGATGTGTTGGTCAGTGTTAAAACTGATGAAAACTGATATTCACAGCAAAAACATGGCTGATATAATACTAGCACTAGTGGACTGAGAAGCTGCTGTTTTGTTTGTCAGCCAGTCTCTCACTTTGTTTAATAAAGCCAAAAAATCGATAAATTAATTCATTAACAAAATTGAGCTACATGAATATGGGAGTCATAAAGGATACTCAAACCCACAAACAGTGTTGGGCAAGTTACTTTGAAATAGTAATTCAATTATAGTTACTAGTTACTTCTTCAAAAAAGTAACTGAGTTAGTAACTCAGTTACAATATTCTAAAAGTAATTAATTACTTGGAAAAGTAACTATTGCGTTACTTTAAAATAAACAAAGAACGTTTAACTTCTGGCGTCCAGAGTATAATTGGCCATTTTTTTACTACTCTTGATTTTCCCTCCACATTTTACCTTTAAAAACATTTACTTTGCCTTGTTTGGTATCATTCTTTTTAGCGCAACTTCACGTGCCTGAATTTACAGTTATGTTCTCATTTTGTCATACTGTATAACCAGAATTGATCTAAAATCAGACAAAAAACATAAAATCAGAGTTAAAAAAAGTTATATTTTTACTGTAACAACCATAAACATGTTTAATGAATCATATTTCATAACTTCAAATGCAAATATTAATTGTCAATTTTAAAATCCTATGCACAGGTTTTGCAAACAACAAAGTTATTTGCATCCATTTACCTTTTACCCTTTTTTAAAATAACCATTTCAAACTATTTACAGAACAATCAGCTGTTCTTCAATAAGATGCCACAAATTATTTGTGCCACTCCAAAAAAATAATTTCTGTCCACTATAAAGGAGAACATCACAGCCTGATACCTGCAGGTCTGACAGCAGCAGGTGTATCACTCCTGTTTCTACCTGGAGACAGCAGTCGCCTCATTGTTCTGACACACAACACAAAACTATCCACAACACTACACACTAACTACACAAGACAACACATTAACTACACACTCCAAACACGCTAAACGTCACAAATCTCCCACATCTCAAAACTCGCTCTCTCTCTCTCTCTCTCTCTCTCTCTCTCCTAAAACTTTTTTTTGTTTTGTTTTTTGCTCATAAGCAGAGAGTGCTTGCTAGCGCTAACGTGGTGAAACTATTGAGGAAAAAACGCCGCGTATATATTGTTTATCATGACTGTGGTTTTACGTGGCCTCAACACAATTTAAAAACCGGTATATATCACCTTGTTGCTTTGTCTTTAAGTGGTCATGTGATTGGCTTACCACGACTACTTTATTCTTCCTCAGTCAAACAGCAGCACTCATGCGATTGTTTTGCCTCCTTAGCTCCAGGTGTTGTGCTAGACAGTGATCGTGATTACCGTCCGCGGGAGCGCGCGCAGCTGCTTAAAGCTGTAGCGTCCAGAAGATCGTTAAGCTGAACACAGCTTCAACCATCTGTTTGTTGAAAAATAGTAACGGACCGCGTTTCCTTGTTAGTAACTGTAACGCCGTTGTAACGATAGGAATAGTAATTAGTTAGATTACTCGTTACTGAAAAAAGTAACGGCGTTAGTAACGGCGTTACTTCATTTGTAAGAGGCTAGAGGCTTTGTGAAAGCAGCGTCCCATCCTGAGGTGCTTGATTGTGGTGGTAAGGTGCCAGACCCTTGTTTTGACCCATTTATCTTTGATGGTTTTGTATCACTAACTGATAAATCCACTGATCTAAAATCGGTGCGCATACTGAGAGACACCGGAGGGTCTCAGACCTTAATCCTTTCTAGTGCTTTACCTTTCTCAGCAGACATTGCATGCTGATTTAATGTTGTGCTGTTTCGAATAGAGATGGGTTATGCTCCCAGACCCGTTCACCAGGTCCATATCAAATCAGAACTCATTACGGGATTTTTCCCAGTCGCATTATGCCCAACCTTACCCATAGAGGGGGTGGCCATGTTGCTTGGAAATGATATTGCGGGCGGATTAATGCATCCTAGTCTGCTGGTGCTGGATAAGCACCTCAGTTGTGATGCCCTAGATGTTTCTGTGACCCCAAAGCTGTACCCAGCCAGTGTGGTTACTCGTGCCCAAGCCCGTAAAGATGGCGACGTTACCCTCGCTGATTCTGTGTTGATGACCTCATTTTCTGAGGAGGGTGCTGCGTTACCTGACGAAAACAGTGTTTTGTCTTCCCCAGACTTGGTAAACCCTGAGAAGCCTGGTCCATCTGTAAAAGATATACCACTGCCTTTAACCAGAGAAAATCTGTCGGCGGCCCAGTTGGCTGATGAATTGTTGCAGCGATGTTTTAAGCATGTGGTAAGTGCTGAGCAAGCTAAGAATGAGCAACAAGCCTATTTCATAGAACAAGATGTGCTAATGCGTCAATGGTTTCCATTGGGTGCTAGGAGTGTGGACTGGAGTAAGGGTTAGGCAGATTGACATACCCACGCTGTATCGGTCCAAGATCCTGGTGCTTGCTCATGAAAGCCAGTGGTCAGGACATTTAGGCATCACAAAAACATATCAGCTACTATTAAAACACTTCTTCTGGCCTGGCATGAAACGTGATGTGGCAGCTTCCTGCCGTAATTGCCATGTGTGTCAACTTGCAGGTAATCCAAATCAGGTTATACCTCCTGCACCATTATGTCCCATCCCAGTAGTCGACCAACCATTTGATCATGTCATAGTAGACTGCGTAGGTCCACTACCAAGAACAAAGTCGGGAAACCAATATTTACTCACCATTATGTGTGCAGCTACATGTTTCCCTGAGGCTATTCCACTGCACAAAATTACGGCAAGGTCAGTTGTGAGAGCCCTTACTAAGTTTTTTTCTACATTCGGCCTGCCTAAAGTCATCCAAACAGATCAAGGTTCTAACTTTCAGTCTAAATTATTCAAGCAAGTAGCTAAAAGCCTAAATATCAAACAGGTTGTGTCCTCTGCCTATCACCCAGAATCCCAAGGAGCTTTAGAGCGGTGGCATGAAACCTTAAAAGCCATGCTCCGCAAGTATTGCTTAGAGGCCAAAGTGGATTGGGATGAAGGGATTCCCTTTGTGTTGTTTGCTGCTCGCGAAGCCGTCCAAGAGTCACTCGGGTTCAGTCCCTCTGAACTAGTGTTTGGCCACACGCCTCGTGGCCCACTTAAAGCAATAAAAGAGGAACTTTTGATCCAGGAAGGGAGCCCTAGAGTGGGAGTGCAAGTATGTGCATTTCCGTGAGCGTTTGAGTCAGGCTAATGCTCTGGCTAAGCAGCACCTCGCTGTTTCACAAGGAAGAATGAAACGCACTTATGATAAGGCTGCTGTCAAACGACAATTCCAGGTAGGAGATAAAGTACTTGTTTTCTTGCCTGTCCCCGGATCATCTCTTTCTGCTAAGTATGAGGGTCGCGAAAGAGTAGGAGAAACTGATTACATAATCGGCACGCCAAATCGAAGACGCAAAACTCGTGTTTGCCACATAAACAGGTTAAAGTTATACCATTCCCGTCCCTAACCAAAACCCACTGGGTGCTGTGCTCCTATGGCTGTCTTCAGTCACTCAGAGGTAGAAGCACAGACGAGGCTGATGGTTTAAAACTGAACTACTCCAGTTGTTCTAGGCCCCGCTTGCCTAACTCTGAAGAGTTAAAATCACTCCGGAGTCAGCTTGATCACCTGTCTCCCGAGCAACAAGAAGACGTAGCTAGTTTGGTCCATGAGTACCCCTGTTTATTTGTTTTAGCACTACAGTGCTAAAACATGACATAGACGTTCAAAATGCAAAGCCCATCAAACAACACCCTTATCGCGTAAATCCCACCAAACGTTTGTTGATGAAGCAGGAAACTGAGTACCTGCTACAACACGGTTTGGCAGAGCCCAGTCAGAGCCCGTGGAGCTCACCATGCTTGCTAGAAGCAAAACCAGATGGTTCACCTCATTTTATCACTGACTTCCGTAAAGTAAACGCCGTTACTGTCCCTGACTCATATCCACTCCCTAGAATTGAGGATTGCGTGGACAGTATTGGAATGGCCCAATATGTGACTAAATTAGACCTTGTCATGTAATTAATATATTCTTAGTGCTTATTTTCTGATTATATTGTTTTATGTACTTTAATAATGAAGGTTTGTAAAGCAAGGCCACTTTTGACTCATAAACTAAGTGCTCAGCCAGACTGAAAACAGGAAGTTAGTGTAGAGCTATACAAGCATATAAATAAAAACAGGAAACCAGACTGTCATGGTAGGCTGTGTGGCAGGCAGGCAGGAGAGGTGGATCCAAAATGCAGGACTCAGACACGGGGAGTTCAACTTAAAGCGCAGCTTTATTGCTGGGACAAAACCTTGAATTAACTAAACTCACCAAAAAGACAACAAAAGACAGAACAGAGGAACTAAGGTCTGAAACACTGGAAAACAAAACTAAACCTGAGCAGATGACTACACGCAAGGAACACTGGAAACAGAACACACACAGCTAGTTGAGGGTACGACGCGACACTGAGCAGGGGCAAACACAGGGCTAATATACACAAGGAAGTAATCAGGGAATGGACAACAGAAGGGAGACACAGCTGGGAGAAATCAGGACTGACGAGACAGGGGGAACAAAGCTGCACACACTAACATGAGGCACACTCCTTCCTAAAACACGAATAAACAGAAACATGAAACTCTAGATCATCAGCAGCAGCACTACAAAAGAATAGGAAAACAATCCATAATACAAAATAAAACCAAAATATACGAAACTCAAAATGCTGGGTCAACACTGACCCAGAACCGTGACACAGACAAAAAGAGGAACTAGGAGCATGAAACTATGTGTGACGTATAAAGGACCAAAATAACACCTATATGAGACACATTTTAAATTCTAATGTTAGAGATCCTGCAACTGGCGTTGGGCTGTGCAGGGCTCTCTCTTCCGGAAGATGATTGAATAAAGAATTATAAAAGTTTTGACCACTCTGAGTCGGGTTTCTCTGTTCTATCATGGGGATCAAAGAATCAGGTTTTAATAACCTTCTCAAAGGCTATTGGCAAGTCCCCTTAACCAAGCGTGCTTCTACCATTTCAGCGTTCGTAACGCCCGACACCTTTTTGGAGTACACTAGCAATGGGATTTCCGGCTCTTTTTTAGAATCTACTAAAATTTGTCAAAATTGTGTAGGACTTTGGGTTACATATGTCGGATATCCATCTGTTCAGTGTTATAAGACATCTTTGTAATATAAAACAAGTATTTTTGGCGTTTAAAAGAACTTTGCAATTTAACAGTGATTTAAAGGCTGAAAGGATGCTGAGAGTGTGTGTTGAAATGAAAGTATGCATGCTGTGAAATGCTTTTAGTGATTGCTGATTCTATAAATATATTGTGATGAACATCGCTTGTTGCAGTGAAATTTGATGAATTGATTTATCTTTGGGTCTAGAGTGGGTGAGTTGTGCATACTGAAGATATTGTGTCGGGCCTAAACCCTGAGGCATTGAAGACAAATATCTCTGTTTAAATAGCAAGTTTAACTAGGCAAGAATTTCAGTAATAAATGCTGGTGTGATTTATTTTTTGATTTTGGTGTGTAATGTGAGAATTGATTCGATGATTTAATTGTTTTTCTTTGGTTTTGAGGCCGTATACGCACTTAGCAGGGTACGGTCTACTTCCTCTTTCTGATTCTAAACAGCATGTTTGATGGAAATAGTCTATCACAAGCATGTTTTGGGTGATTCTAAGTGTGTGAACGTTGTGGGTACTGGATTTGAGTGATTCTGTGTGATTTGTACAAAATAATAAATAAGTAATAATAGCACTACTGGGGTGAAGATCGTGGGTTCATAGCAGAGTGCGTGAAAAGAGGAAGTCTGAGAGAAGAGAGTGTGTGTGTGTCTGGCAGGAAGTGAACAACTTTGCATGCCCATAAAAGGAACTGGCTGATGTGTGTAGTGTGCAACCAGAGAGAGAGAGACGTGTTAAAAATCTAGGTAGAGGAAGAGAATGAATGTCTTAAGAAATAGTAATGAAAATGATATTAAATAAGTGTTTTAGTGTGTTAATACAGGTGCCCATGGACTTACTCAACCTCAAAACATGAGTACAGCGGCAAAAGGATAGATTAACAGAATTGGGACGACAAACAGGCCAGCCTTTGGCTTAAAAATTTTACAGCTTGACCTCTCATTCTGTCCTTATCCAGAGAAGAAGCTTAAAGGACAGTCAATCTCCTGATGAAGACAGAAGACAGATAGAACACCGTGGACTTGAAGAGTTAACAGCAGGCAAAAGACAGTGCAACTGACCTAAAACGCTGAAGGGTCAAGCAGCAGCATGCATGAATACCACTGATGGAACATGCGCTTTGAATTACAAGCTGGGAACTTAACCAGTGACATGACTGTTTGAAGGCACTGGACGTGATATTTGCCATGCTGGGAGTTAACCTAGAAGAAAAGACTGAAAAGATCAAGAGAGAAGAATCAGAGAAGAAGAAACAACTGAGTTGGGCCTGTGTTTGCTGGAGATTTGAAGGCCACACAGGAAATTGTGAGAAGAGGGACAGGGACCAGTGAGAGGTCAAGCCGGACCAGTGAGAGTGAGAGTGTATGGGGAATTGGATTGAAAATTGAGGCTGAACTGGTGGAGGTTTAGAAATGTCCAGAGCATCATAACAGAAAGGTAAATTTAAAAAAAAAAAAAGAGAGAGAGAGAAAGAAAGAAATACATAAACTAATAATTACATGAATGAATAGAAAACACACATACACAAATTGTTACATGTGAAATTATTTTTGGAGAGAATCAGAAGTGAGATAGTTTGAATCCACAGCTCAGTGCAAAGATGCATGAATTAAACCTGATTATAAAAAACACATCGAGGCAACGAAGACACGCTTACACTCATGAATGTGAATACATGACTTAAACTGGTGTTTCTGCCCGGAGAGAGAGATGTGTGTTGTTTAAGCAGTGATGATAATAATGAAAATGTCTTAGTTTTGTCACTTTTAGGTGAGAAGCAGACCTGGATCAATTTTCCACATGCAGCAGTCAGAAGAAAGTTATAGGTTAACATCACTGGAAACGTTCAGGCCAAGTTTCTGGCTGAATTGTTTACAGCGCCATGTGTCCCTAAACCTGATAAGCGAGCTCTCACTCCTGGCTGAAGACAAGGAATGCAGTTCCAAAGAGCAATAACATGGCAGTTAACGAGAGACAGTGGAGAATGCAGGACAAAGCGGAAAGAGAACTGTCTGGTATTGGACTGTTGAAGTGGGAGAGGACAACGGAGTGAGAGGAGTAGGTGAGAACACAGAGGAATGCTGTTATTTAATGTGGGAAATCAAAATTTGGGTTAGCAAACCTGGGAAAAAGAAAACTGACTGCTTAAGTGGGAAAATTGTGAAGGAGTCTGAAACACTGCAAAAAGAAACATATACAAAATCACACACACAAACAGAAAATCTATTAACCTTACTAACACTTACAAATACAAGAGAGCTCATGAAGATTAGACAGCATCTTGAGCATGTGAGTCTGTTTATCATCTTGTCCAAGTCGCTTAGTGTGATGAAAAAGTGATACAAAGACCATTGGACTAATAGCAAAGTAGTTAAAAAATGAACTGGCTGAACAGTTCCTTTTTTGAACAATTATAGCAGAGAAATGTGTAGGAAAGGCAGCTTTGAGAACATGCCCTGGTGGATCTGCAGCTCCAGTGCACAGACATCAATTAAATCTGGCTAATAACACACACACATGCAATGAAAATCAGCTTGCTATCTTTCATCAGTGTTAAAATAGTGTGAATTTAACACACTTAAACCCTGAAGTTGAGGAATAACTCAGGGAAGTTCCATGACAATAGAGTGATTTTTGTGAAAAGGAAAGAGTGATTAAAGCTTAAAGTAGTTTTTAGAATAGTGAATTAGAAGTGCTCTTGTACAGATTGATCAAAACAAGTGATTACTCTAGAAAGAAAATTAAAAAATAATTAAATAATGTGGTAATGTTTAAATATGTATTTCTCTTGTCACGGCAACTTCTTGAGATATGTATAGCCCAGCTAGAAAAAAAGAGCAGTGGAAAGTAGGTTTTTTTTGGTGTATGATGTAAACAATTTGGTCATTTCTTTTTTTGTGTGTGTGTTTAAAGGAAGATGTGGACAAATAAGATTATCTGTTGTCGTTTAACTTGGCCAATCAGCAATGAGCTCCCAGCGACCCTTGCTGTTGACCTTGATCACATGATTTTCTGTAGTTGCCATTTCGTTCCTGTTCACACAATGCCATGTGCCAGAGAAACTAATGTTCCCGGAGTCGAATTGCTAGGAGTTAAAAGCAAGTCTGCTGCAGTTGTTTTTGGTCGTTCAGAGTTTCACCCTGTCATCGGTGAGTAAGAAAAGTGGGGAAAACCGAATTTGTTAAGGATAAAAGGGCAGACTTAACGGGACGGAAAGTCCGCTAGTCGCTAAGCTAACAGCTAGCGCTCACACTAGCAGAATTGAATGTGTTTCTGTGTGTGAAATGGCTAGTGACTGCAACCATATTACGTTTAAGAAAAAAAAAAAAGGAAAGAAACAAAAACAAAAGAAATGGTCCTAATCAGTTTTATGTGTAACAATTTAATTCAATTGTAAGCCGATTCTTGTATTTTCAGTTGTGTTCTTTGAGTTGTTTATAATGTACAAGTCTGGTGAGCTACTGTGAGCTGCCGACTGCAGCTACAGTGTTAACTCTAGAAGCTGTGTTTTTGTGAACATTGTCAACCCTTCAGGTTGATAAAATTATAGCTCACCTAAGAGGATATGATGCTACAGTGATATAATTTTGTTGTGCAACAGAGCTAGCTGAATTAAGATATAGAGTTACACTGATACTTATTGTTCATTCTGAATGTTCTAAGTAAGTGTGGCTGTTTCACAACGGTGTATGTGACTATATGGACCTGTGACCTGTTTATAGGTCAGGTTTTTTTGTTATCTGGTAAAAGGATGACTCGACAGACGGACCCAGTCTGAAGCAAGCCCCATCAAGGAGCAGTGATTCCACAGTTCCAGTTAACTGGATGGCGAGCCAACCCAAAAGTGAATAGGATTTGCTGAGGTTTTATTGAAGCCAAAGTTTCGTTCCCATTGAAGCTTCAGATACCTGCAGGACTACGAACTTTCTTCCTTCATCGGAGTGTGGTAGGACAAACGTTAAACAAACTGAACGGGCCCCAACGATCCACCAGTTACCAGACATTATTCACTCATACAATTGACTCAGAGAAAGCTGTATGCGCGCACTTTTATTTAGTTTGTTATTTTGGGGGAAATATTTTGTATTTTATTTTATTGCTTTCATTACATTTGTTTGCAGCTGCTGTGTGTCAAATATAACAAATTTGTGAACAGTCTACTGTGGTGTGGCCCCTCCTTATTGATGTTTATACCTTGGGCTCCTGCCGATCCTAGATTTTCTGATACTGGCTAGTGGGAGTTCAGTCATTCGTAATAATAATTTGTAAGTTGGGTTACATATGACTCAGTATGCAAATTAGTTGAATGACTGGGGACAGGAAAAGAAAAAGAAGAACTGAAGTTTCCTGTCTGACTGTATGAGTGAAGCTTGCACTAAAAGAGACACTGTGACTGTGTGAGAAGAAAGGCTTCGTAACATACAGGATAATTAAATGAAGTGGTTAGGTCTGTGACTAAGTGCAGTAGTCCAGATTTGGAAAAGAAATTTAGAATTTAGTGATGATAGGTTGTTATAACGTCTTTAGAAAGGGCTTAATGAGAATATCAATGGTGTGCAAAACTGTGTGGCTTTTAACAAGATTTTCTGTGTATTTAGCAGGTGAAATTATGTCAGTTGACCTCAGATTGTCAGGACGCTGAAGAACCTGAGGCCACTGAAATGTGATGTGGGGAAAATGAACAGAGGGAGTGATTTTAAGTCTGATTTCAGACTATGTAAGTATTAATTAAAACAAGAGTGGGGCAAAACCTTTGTGGCCCTGAAGTTCTAATCCCAACAACATATTGATAGATTAACAAGCAAAACTTTTCTCTGATTAAGAGTTTCAGGGTTGTTGTTTTAGTGGTGGGTTGATTCTGACAGTTAGGTTTGGGTTGTTTTCTTATTTTAATAGAGGGAGTTTTATTAAACATGGACATGTCTATAATGGGCCTTTAAAGTTGTAACAGTGCACTTAGAGAAAACCTGTCAGGTGATTATGTTTTGTGTTTGGATGAGCTACTAATCAGCTCTCTTTTTCTCATTTTTGCTCTAAGCAGGCCTGCAAGATTGAATTAACAGCGCTGTAAAAATGTTCGGGAGAACAGATTTAAGGTGAGCTTTTCCAGATTACAATGGGCTGAGGAAAAGGCTACCTGTGGGGACCTGATCAGGTTGTAAGTCCCTGTCTAAAAGGATTGCAGCGAGTCAATCCAGTCCAAGAGCATAAAGAACTCTTTTTCTAAAAAACAAAAAACAAAACAAAATAAAACAAATGAATGAGCTCATGTTGCTGAGGGTGGAGAGTCTGATTATTTGCGTGGGAGTCTCGACTATCAGCAATATCTCGTGTGAATGCGTGTGAGTGAATGTGTGTGAATGGACTGTGACTGGACTGACGATGTGGACTAAAGGTTGGACAGACTTGACACTGACATAAAGACTGGACCAAGGTTAGGATGTATAAATGTTGACAAACAATTCACCACGCTGGCAAGAGAAAGGGGATGCTTTGCTTTGTTTTGCTTTTGCCATGAGCAGGAGGAGCGGAAGACTTAATTCTGGGGCTGCTAATTTTGGGTTGCTGAGGTTTGCTTTAAGGAAATTCTGTTTTATTGACTGGGTTTAGATTATGGTAGTACATTATTGTTGGGAAAATGCCAAATGCTAAAGGGGAGAAAATTTTTGATATAACTCATGTTATATTAACCAAAGCAGGCCACTGTAGAAGTCAATCAACTTTTATAGAGGAAAACAGTTAGAACCAAAGCAAAATTTAGAAATTATATAGGGGATTGGTAGACTTGTTACATTAAAAATGTAAGTTATGGAATAACAAAATGACTGGTACAAGTGGCTGAGGTTTTTTCCGTTTAAAATAGTAAATTATTAAGAAGAGAACAATTGGTAAGGGTCTGTGATACTTGCTGGCACTGGAGAAAGACAGGAGCAAAGTAAGGAAAGCAAACTCATTTTGGTTAGCTCTGATAAATTCAAATTAAAAAGTACCATGACACTCAGAGGATCAATGTGAAATTAAAATACGGGAAATTTTCCATGAAGCACATGACTGATAACTGTTCTAAGTTTTCTTTCTTATAGCGCAGATTGGATCACAGTGAAAGAAGGACAGCGAGAAAACTGAGTATGAAATGTGAAGTTCAGGTTAACACACAGGTTTTGTTTCTAGGAAGTTCCAAGGATGCAGGCTCTGGATGGAGCCAGGAGTTCAAAAGATTTGACATGGTGATTAAATTGATTTTATTGCTTAAACACAGGTTTGCAGGCCGGGAGACACATAAAATATGTAAAAAAAAAAAAGGGGGGGGGGGGGGGGATTTTGGGTTTAATTTGAAATAAGGGGCTTTATGATCATTTTATGACTTTTTGGGTGTTTGATCATTTAGCTACGGTAAAACTCATGCATATTAATTGAAAGTGTTTGTTTTCTCCTTGATCTCTTTTTATTAGAATAAGCAGTTATAATAATTTTCTTATACATATTGCAAAGTGTGCTCATAAAGAGTTGTTAAGCACTCAGCCCTAAGAAGGTCAAAAGCTTCGTTCAGCATGACTGTCTGAAGTGATATATTGCAGGGATGGCGTGGAGTGTAGTGAATGAATGCATAACATGCTTACATACACAAACATCACATAGATTTATTTTCTAGGGTAAAGGTGGAACACATTTTGCTTTGTCTTTGCTTAGCAACTAGTGATGCAGAAGGTGTTAAAGATAAGCATGCCATGAATAAGTCAACAGGAAATGTGTGGGGGTGAGACGGTTGAAACAAAAATGTTGCAGATAATGGAAACCTGTCTAACTGTCATTAACTGTAACTTTTGCATGTTATGTAGCTGCTTGAAGCAAAAAAGGGGCGTAAACCCTGATAGACAAAAAATTTGGAGTGTGCTTTCTAGCGGAGATTTATGCTGATATGGTGATGGTGTATATCTTACCCTGGGTGTGTTTAATAAAATTAAAAGTGTTGCTCACACACATAAAGAACATTGAGATTAAGTAAATTAAGATTAAGTAAAGATTAAGTAAAGTTAATATAAAGGATAGAGCCCAGAACATGATATTTTGAACCAACTTTGAATAATTAAGGGAACAATAGATGAACACAGTAGATTATTGAGGTGTAGCAGAGAGAGGCGTTTTGTTTTCTATCCTTTACAGGAGAAGATTCCAGAACCAGAGCGAAACCACTGAGGGGTTGGCGAGAATCCAGAAGCCAACCATCAGAAAGGGGGACTCAAAAGAAGCACAGAGAATCGCCCAGTTTCAGACAATTTGTTGTTTAGATTGAATAGTTTGTAGGATTTCTATGTTATGTAAATTGCCCAAACACAGTGTTCAGGCTGGATATGCGCTACCCGTTAAAGGGGGCGAAGAAACCAGGACTAAGTTTTAAAGATGAAACGGGTTAACTCTATAGAGGATGTTTCCAAAGATAATAATCTGGGACCTTTTACCAGAAAAAGTTAATTGTATCTGTTTGGAGTTTACAGTGAGCACTGAGGGAAGTCAGAAGTGGGTTTAAATTGGGATTCTGGGTAGAAAAAGGGGGTGTAGGAAGTAGATTTAGGACATTTCACAGGTGCTGTCTTAGAGCTTGATTTATTTGTTGTGTATAGACGTAATTATGACAAAATAATAAGGAAACACTGAAAACATACAACCCGTTGAGGGGACAGATAGGGTTGGGCAATTGAAAGGTTTCATTTTGTTTAGCATAATCTCTTGTTATATTTTAGCCTTTTAACATGCAAGTAAACTTAATGAGATAAATTAGGAATTATGTCGTGTTTCTTAGGAAACACGAAAAGGGGGAGAACTGTCATGTAATTAATATATTCTTAGTGCTTATTTTCTGATTATATTGTTTTATGTACTTGTAAGGTTTGTAAAGCAAGGCCACTTTTGACTCATAAACTAAGTGCTCAGCCAGACTGAAAACAGGAAGTTAGTGTAGAGCTATACAAGCATATAAATAAAAACAGGAAACCAGACAAAAAGAGGAACTAGGAACATGAAACTATGTGTGACGTGTAAAGGACCAAAATAACACCTATATGAGACACATTTTAAATTCTAATGTTAGAGATCCTGCAACTGGCGTTGGGCTGTGCAGGGCTCTCTCTTCCGGAAGATGATTGAATAAAGAATTATAAAAGTTTTGACCACTCTGAGTCGGGTTTCTCTGTTCTATCATGGGGATCAAAGAATCAGGTTTTAATAACCTTCTCAAAGGCTATTGGCAAGTCCCCTTAACCAAGCGTGCTTCTACCATTTCAGCGTTCGTAACGCCCGACACCTTTTTGCAGTACACTAGTGATGGGATTTCCGGCTCTTTTTTAGAGAACCGGCTCTTTCGGCTCGGCTCACTAAAAAGAGCGGGCTCTTTCGGCTCCGAATTGGCTCTTCAGGTTGTTTTGTTGCTTTAATTAATTTATTATTAACAACAATATAAAATTATGCAGAAAAGGAATTACTAATGTAAAAAAAAAGTGGTTTTATTTATATATGTTTATATATAAATATATGTGGTGGCCACTATAGACAAAACACGTACAAACTCCAAAACACATTGCTAGCGTTAACTGCACTTCCAAAACAGAGTTACCTAGATCACTTAAATTACACAATTGAAAGCATATGTGTATTGTTTGTGTACTTATACACAAGCACTCATATATATTCAAATAATTTAAAAAAAAAAAAGTTCATTTACCTGTTACTACCACACACCAAATCCGGTCGTTGGTACTTGATGGCTTGTGTAGCCACTATGTAACAAAAGCTCAACACTGCGCCTAGCATTCTGGAGCACTTCTGTTGTCTTTTGTACGTGTTTTGGAGTTTTTATGTGCTTCTGAGTTTTTACGTGTTTTGGAGTTTGTACGTGCTTCGGAGTTTGTACGTGCTATGGAGTTTTTATGTGTTTTGGAGTTTTTACGTGTTTTGGAGTTTGTACGTGCTTCAGGGTTTGTACGTGCTTCAGAGTTCGTACGTGTTTTGAAGTTTGTACGTGCTTTGTCTCTAGGGGCCACCGTAAATATACTTTTATTTATTCACTCCACATAAAATGTAATAAATAAATCATATAATACAAAAACCAACTATTCACATTTCAACTTTTAACTACTTAAATTTTCAGCTTTTTCCTTTTAAACAAATTTAAAATGAAACAACACAAAACACTGCAAACCACAACACAATTAAATATAAATTAAAATATGAAAACAAGAAGAAGGTACACATTCTCTGTCATATGGGCCTGCATGAATAAACTCTCTGAATCCTTCTCCAAAAAGTTGATTCTGTTCATCTGCATGTAGCGTTTTGTGGGAGAAACGTTTCGTCACTCATCCAAGTGACTTCTTCAGTCTCAGCTGACTGCAGGTTTCCCCAATCTTATAAACAGTACATTTGCATAATGACTGAAACCAGCCCACTGAAGGAACAATGGGCTGGGAGGTCAGTTCCTTAATCTTAATTATGCAGATTCTCATGACCATTGATCAACAACCACTGACCAAAACCCACTGATCAAAGACCACTGATCAATGGCCATGAGTACCATTCACAGAGAGTTGGGGAATGGCTGCAATCACAGCATTGTCAGATGGCGAAAGATGAGAAGACCCTGAGTAAATGTGGTTATCCCAGCTTGACTTTTGTCAAAGATGGAAAGACAACTAAAGAAAGCTCCAGTCGATCCAGGAGAGAACGGCAACCGCTGCCCAAGCGAAAACCTGTAGTGATCCTGTATGTGTCAGGAGTATCGGAGCAGTTGAGACGCATTTTTTTCTAAACACCGGGTCTCTGTAGTTTTTAAACCCCAAAACATGCTGCGCCAAAAACTGGTCCACCCCAAGGATCAGGTCCCCCGACACAATTAGAGTAACATAGTGTACGCTGTTAAGTGCCAGGAGGATTGCCAGGATTTATACATCAGGGAAACCAAACAATGATGAAGGATGAAGACTCGGAGGCTGGACCAGACGAGGATGAAGACTCGGAGGCTGGACCAGACGAGGGTGATGGCGCTGCAGGCGGCGGCGTGGAAGCCGGAGACGGTGGCGCTGCAGGCGGAGGCGTGGAAGCTGGAGACGGTGGCGCTGCAGGCCGAGGCGTGGAAGCCGGAGGCGGTGGCGCTGCAGGTGGCGGAGTGGAAGCCAGAGGCGGTGGCGCTGCAGGTGGCGGCGTGGAAGCCGGAGACGGAGGCGCTGCAGGCGACGGCGTGACAGCCGTAGGTGGTGGCGCTGCAGGCGACGGCGTGACAGCTGCAGGTGGTGGCGCTGCCGGCTGGACGGATCCCTTGGACCCTCCAGCGACGACAGGAGACAACGGCCGGAGCGGTCCCTCGGACCCTCCAGCGACGACAGGAGACAATGGCCGGAGCGGTCCCTTGGACCCTCCAGCGGAGACAGGAGACGAAGGCCGGAGCGGTCCCTTGGACCCTCCAGCGACGACAGGAGACAATGGCCGGAGCGGTCCCTCGGACCCTCCAGCGGAGACAGGAGACGAAGGCCGGAGCGGTCCCACGGACCCTCCAGCGGGGGCCAAAACAAAGCCAGCAGGCATGGAGTCCTTCGGCTGACATAAAGGCAACTGGCGCTGCACTGAGCACTGGCTCTGCCCAGGCAACGCTGACATGGTGCAGTTCTCAGGGGGCTGCTTAAACTTCAGGGGTCCAGAATCAGCTGGGGACTGAGACCTAGCCTCTGGGGAAGCCCTGGAGTGGCAAACTGTGCCAACAGCGGCTAAACCATGAAAAGCACCCTGAGTAGAAATTAGATTACCTCCCTGCATGGAGTAAATGAGTGAAACTGGTGACACAGGAGCCTGAGCTACGGGTAGCGGTGACACAGGAGGCACTGGAGACTGAGCTCCAGGTGAGACTGAAGACTGAACTAAGGGCGAGTGAACGGCTGATACTGGAAACAGAGCTGACGGTGGCTGCTGGGCAGCTAGCTGAGCCGAAGGCAGCCGAGCAGGCGATAAGCAGTTCTTACTGCTATCTGCCGCACAAAACACCCCCTGAACGAACCGTCACATAGTCCGAAAAAGAAAAAGAGTCCTCACTCACCACAGTCGGTGATTCAGAAGTCCCAAAGTCCGACTGTGGGGTGACGCGCCGGCGGCGCGATCGGCGTTTCCTCCCCGCCGACGGCTCCAACAGGCCGGGCAAAACCACATCCGGCGGGTCGGGCAGCGAGGCAGTCGTGGCTGAGAGAAGGTGTGGTGTGTGCTGCAGAAAGGCCTGCATGGTCAGGGGAAGTGAGCCAAGCAGCCACAGAAGGCCAGAGAAGAGCCGCTGTAGGCATGTTTCTACAGCGCGACGAAGCTCCTCCGGGGGGTGTTCTAACCACAGCCCGAGGAGAATCTCCACATTGTAGATAATGTCGTCCCAGAGCTCCTCGGACGGATTTACTGCTGCTGGGTCCATGGTGGCTGGTTCGTACTGTCACATCCGGTGTGGCAGACGTGTGGAGTTGAAGATAGGACCCAAAATGCGGCAGCTCTGGTGCAGGTGAGTATTTATTGAACAGGAGTAGATACAAACAGAAATGGCGGGTGGACATGAAACTGGAAAACCTAAACTGGGCAAAACTAACAAAACAAACCAGAACAAAGATGCAGGGAGGAATGGGGAAAATACACAGAGAGACGGACGGAGAGATGCAGGAAGACCGAGGGGAACAACACAGACGAACCAGCAACGAGGACGGGTGAACACACACTATAAATACACACCAGTAATCAGGGGATGGGAAACAGGAGGGAAACACACCTGGGAGACATAACAGCTGACGAGGCAGGGGAAACGTAAACAGAACACACTGACATAAGACAGGGACCTTCAAAGTAAAACAGAATCAACTTTTTGGAGATTTACTTTCCTGAATGATTGAGAATGCATCAAGACGTTTTTGAATCCTTTATCATCTGCAACTGAAAATAGTTGTGGATGATTACTATACCTTTCTAATGTGACGCTGTTGTCCATGGCTCTCTTTCTCTGTCTCTCCCTCCTGCTCTGTTCCTGTGCTACTGCGAGTGTAACTACCGCCCCTCCCCCCTCTTCCCAGCGCAAGCACAAGGCTCGCATGTGAAGTGAAGCAGAAAAAAAGTCCGAGAGAGAGGGTGAGAGAAAGAAAAAAAAAACCCACGGCTCGCGATAAGGAGCCGGCTCGTGTCGTTCACGTCAAAGATCCGGCTCTAAGAGCCGTTTCGTTCGCGACCGACACTGTACACAGTACACTGTCATGGCATTTGGGATGTGTAATGCACCTGCGACGTTCCAGAGGTTGGTGACTAAGGTCCTCTATGGCCTCTCCAACTGTAGTGCTTACCTAGATGACTTGGTAATATACACTAGAACATGGTCAGACCATTTGTGCACTCTGCGCCAAGTATTCCACCGTTTAGCTCAGGCCTCTTTAACCCTCAATCTAGCTAAATGTGAATTTGCTAAGGCCACAGTGTCGTACTTGGGCAGAGAGGTGGGACGCGGGCAAGTGCAACCTCTTAACGCCAAGGTTGCAGTAATTATGGAGTATCCCGCGCCTACCACCCAGCGGGAGTTGCGCAGATTCCTGGGAATGGTGGGTTATTACAGGAACTTCTGCAAAAACTTCTCCTCCGTAGTCCAGCCATTGACCAACCTACTGAGTCCTAAGGTTTATTTCCTATGGTCTGGTGAGTGTCAGGATGCCTTTGAAAGTGCAAAAGCCCTCCTATGCCACACTCCTGTGTTAACTGCACCCGACTTGACGCGTCCATTCAAGTTAGAGGTTGATGCCAGTGCTGTTGGGGCTGGGGCAGTACTGTTGCAAGAAGACTTGCAGGGATTGGACCATCCCATTTGTTACTTCTCCCACAAGTTTAACAAGCATCAGGTAAATTACTCCGTCATTGAAAAGGAGACATTGGCCTTGTTGCTAGCTCTTCAGCACTTCCATGTGTACTTGGGGTCTGGCACATTACCCGTTGTAGTGTACACTGATCATAATCCACTTGTATTTCTTGCCCGAATGTTTAACCACAATCAACGACTCATGCGATAGGCCTTGCTGCTGCAAGAGTACAACTTGGAGATTTGGCATATAAAAGGATCAGAAAATGTACGAGCTGATGGCATCTCCCGGTTGTGAGTATGACTTGTTTTGTTGTCTGTCACGAATATTGAAATCTGTGTATACAAAACGTAGTCTTTTATTTTAAGGGGAGGGGTGTTACAGCCCTGGGCCATGGAGGAAGTGAGACTGCCCTTTTGTTTATGCAAATCCAAGTGTGCTAGGACTCGTGGATGACTGGCTGCTGGGAGTCCTGTGCCAGCCTTCTTTTATGCAGATCAAAGTGTGCCAGACCACGCGGATGATTGGCTGCCTGGAGATCCCATGACACTCCAAGACCAACTGACTGGCTGAATGTCTGCACCTGGGAGTATAAAAAGGCTGAAGATTCTTCACACTGTGGGGAACTGCTGCTCTGAAGTGAACATGCAGTGTCCTCCTTGTCTGCCTAGCATTTGAACTGTGTTTGTAAACCCTGATATACAGCTGACCTTAGTTTTATTAGAGTCTTGTGTTTGCTGGCTCACCTTAGTTAACCCTTAGCTTTTATTCTTGCCTGTTCTTTTCTTTGTGTATTAATTGTTTGCCCGGTGGTCTGTTGAACAGCCCTGTCGGTTTTCAGTTTAATGTTTGCAATAAAACCCCTCATTTACTCTGATTTTGTGAGAGGGCTTGTGTATGTTTCTCCCCACCTGTCGCCTAGCAGAGGGGGTCGTAACAATGGGTTCAAATTGCTTTTAATAATACTAAAAGAAAGAGTGATATTAAAAGCAAATATTTAAGTACACTTTAAATAATAATCAGTTTTCTAAAATGCAGCACATGGATTGCCCCCATAAATACAACTCTTACTGTTTTCTGCCATTACTTGTTTCCCCAAAGAGAAAGAAAAAACCCACAGTGCCACAGTAACCTCATCAGTGAGAAATACAACAGGTTGAAATAAACCAGAAAAATTTTATTGTTAGGGTTCATGTCTAAAAGAAACCAGATCACAGAGCTATGATCTGGTTTCTCGGCCAATATTTTAGGTTGATGAGAGATGAGGGGAAATAGCAGTGTGTGTGTGTGAGAGAGAGAGAGAGTGTGTGTATAGGTGGGTGGTTGGGGAGGGGTGTTTCAAATTGAATGCAAACCTTTCTAAATCAATGCCTTTTAAACTAACCTGCCTGTGTTTTTTCCACCCTGTAAGTTATCTGAAGGTTGCCCTGCAGATGAGTTCTTATTTTCCACTCTCTCCCTGTGGCAAATTTTATGAATGCCTCATTCTATCATTACTCTGGAACAAACACTTATTCTTGAGATGCCTTTTTTTTCCTTTCATCTCTGACAAGCTGGAGTAACAGACTTTCTTGGATTAACTGTTGAATGCTTCTTGTTGATGTCACTCACCTTGAATCCATTCCCTCATCTGTCTGGATCAGACCAGCAGCGGCTGGTTTCCTGCTCGTGACGTCGTCTTTATGGGGCAGCTGGCAACGTTTACTGCAGTGTGAAAGACTGATGAGGAGTTGGGGCCAGTAGTTGAGGACTGAGCTGCAACCTTAAGGCAAAACTCAGACGGAAATTCTCAGATTGTTTGGTGATGTTTGAAGAACTGTTAAAAAGCTAAAACAAACACCACCAAAACAAATCTGTATTTCACTTTGTTTAATTCCACCATGAACCAGATGCAAATGCTTGAAAGTGGTCAGAAAAATAGCACTATTCTAACTGGAACAAATCCTCTATAAGACCCAACCACACACACCGTTTTTTTTACATGCAGGCTTTGCTTTCAATATGCCACTTTCTTTTGTTTTTCAGTGTCTCCTAATGGGTAGCTCAGAGTATGCAATTTTTATATTTCCCCTATAATGACTTTAAAGGTGCACTGTGGAGGAATTCTGGCCCCCTATTCTTTTCAGGACTGTTTTAACTGAAACACATTGCAGGGTTTTTGAGCAAGGTCATGCCAAATGATTTTATTGTCCTTTTGAAAAACCTAAGCGTGCTTGAGTTTCAGGGCATGAACTGACAGTTGATCTTTCTCTTTCAGGATGTTCTGGCAGGGAGCAGAATTCATGGTTACATCAATTACAAAGGAGCCCTAGCATGCTATAATCACCATGTCTGACTGTTGGTATGATGATCTTTTTATGAAACGCTGTGTTAGCTTCAAGTCAGATCTAACAGGACTCAAATCTTTCAAAAAATTTCACCTTTTGTGTCATTAGCGCATTTTGCATCTTATCTTTGTCTACTCTCAGAATTTATTTATGCTACTAGCCTAACCAGTAGCACTTATCACTTGCCCTAAGAACAACTTTGAGAATATGTAAGCAAATTTATTGTGGATCCATAACGGTACTGTAGCGCCATCTACTGACCTAACAAGGGATTACTTCATTACAGTGTGTGCATGGGTTGTGTGTTTAAAGATACAAGCCACATTATGCTTTGACTAATTTAATCACAAAGGAAAAACATGGGGAGAAAATGCTAAATCATTCTTGGCTGTTTAGTTAAATGAAAAGAAATCTACACATCTAAAATGATCCCACCTTAAGGCAACTAAGCTCCCCTGTCTTGATTGAATTACGCCACAGTGATGACGACATTATTAGGGTTCTTCTTTTTCCATTGCACTTTTCTAAGAAAGAATAGTGTGCCAACAGAGTATCACACAATATTTTCAGACTAACCTTGTTATCACCTCCTCCTGGCTTGGTAGTGGTTCCACAATAAAAGCTACCCTGAGGTTTGTCACCTGTTTTTTTTTTTTTTTTTTTTAATGTGAAGTCTCAGCAGAAGCTAATGTCTGAAATACATTAACAGTAAATACATCTATGTTATGCTGATATATATTTAAGCTAAAATTCAAAGCATTATCTTAGAATCCTATAAATCCTGTAGTCTGTGTGAAGGCAATTTTTATTCAGTGTAAGATCACTACGTAAAAGGATAGTCATGAAATACAGTGAATGACTGCTGAAGGAATATGACAATAAAGACAGGGTTTAGTTCCATGAAAATACAAGGGATGCTAACTTTGTTACTTTAGTCTAAATCTGAAAAATACAATGGAATTTAAAGCTTTAACTGAGACTAATCAACTGTTTAAAGAAATAATGGTTGCCATGAAGAAAGCTTGAAGTTCACAGTTACTGTAGCAGCACTGCATGTGTTGGGTTTTACTACTCTAAAACTAAAACTCTTCCTTTGGGGAAATACTGGAAACAGTGTCGAAGCTGGCGGTCGGGGTGGTGTCTCTGTCCACCACCATCAACCTCATACTGAGTCGTACAAGAGTCAGGCTGAGTTAAGTGCTGTGGGAGTGTTGCCGTGGTAACGGTTCTGTGGAGTGTTTGTGAGTGTTTCAAGCTCCCACGGGATTCAGGGGGCGGGCAAGTAAGAAACTGTGTGTGTGTGTACATGTGTGTGTGTGTGTGTGTGTGTGTGTGTGTGTGTACATGTGTGTTTGTGTGGTTATGTATGTGTGTGTGTAAATGAGTGCTGGCTGGAAATGCCTGGGTGACCTAATGCACATCTGTGTTGTTGGAATGATAGACAGAGAGCGTTTAAAAGTCTAAAAGTCTCCTCCGTGCAGAGGAGCAGAACAGCAACTTTAATCGAGGCATTAAAAAAATCAAATTTAGGACAAAACATCAAGCAAACAAACAGCATGTGTGTTATCGGGCCCCAATGCTCTGACACTGGGGATGTGACTAAGGTTATCGTGCCCCCTCCAGCAGCTGCTCATGTTCTAACCTGCCATATCTTATTAATAACCTGCAGAACAGTAACCAGATCCAACCAACTCATTAGTTCTTCAGCCTCATTCTCAAGCTGTTCTACATTTTCTCAATGCCAGAAAGAGCTTTATCTCTGAGTTGAAGTTTTACTCATTTCATCTCACTTATCTAGTGTGTTTATTATTCTTATCCAGCTCTTTCCTATTATCATACTATTCATTTTACTTTCAGAAATGTAATTAAAAAGCACCAAGTCCCATTATAGGAAAAAGTAGTTCAGTATTCTTACACCTTAATCCTTCCAGGTCTTGCATTACTTTTAAATTTGTTGCTTTGAAGTTTTGAAATGGTAGTCCACAACCATTTGTTTGTTTGTTTTTACACACAGCAGGTCTATCGGTCTCACAGTCCAAAACCACCCAACCCAAAGGGTCTAGGTCAGGGACACAATTTTTCACTTTGTTTTGTATCAGGAAGCATTTCACCTCAAGTTGGTAAAAATAGATCTGTAGCTGGAATAGGTTCCATCTGCCCCGAGACCCTGAAACATATAAGAAGAAGTGGATGGATGGATGGATGGATGGATGGATGGCTTATTATGAATCAGTTTCATGATCTACAGACTTTCACTACAGCAAATGTGGTGGCAGAATTATAATGTCCGCTAAAAGACATACATTTGTTAAAAAAATTTTTTGTGAAAAGCAACATTAGTTATTTCAAATTTGAATGGTGATTCAGATTGCCTTATTCATGTGCTTCAAATTTAAGCAATTGACAGACCAATCTCTAAACTTTCTCTAATTAAAAAAATTATTGAAAGAGTAGTTGTAAAACAGCAAAGTGGCTGTCTGCAGAGGAATGGTTTCTTTGCAGAATTTCAGTCAGGATTAAAAATTCATTACAGAAACAGCGCTTATGACAGTTACTAATGACCTACTAATGTTTGCTGACAGTGAACTCATCTCTGTGATTATCCTCGTAGACCAGCGTTTGATACTATTGACCACAATGTTTCATTACAGAGATTAGAACACATTGTACATATTATTTGTATTGGGCTGTAGAGCTTTGAATCATTTCTATCTAATAGGGTCCAATTTGTTCATGTAAATGGGGATTCTTATTCATACACTAAGGTTGATTATGGAGTTCTACAGGGATCTGTGCTAGGTCTAATTCTATTTATATTATGCATGCTTCCCCTGGGCAGTATCACTCAGTGGCATATAGTATAGTATACATTTTCATTGCTGCCCATATGATACACAGCTGTATCTTTCCATGAAGCCAGATGAGACATGCCAGTTAGTTAAACTGCTGAAATGTCTTGATTACATAAAGACCTGGATGACCTCTAATTTCCTGCTTGTGAATTCAGATAGAACTGAAGTTCTTGTACCCAAAAATCCTAGAAACATAGTGTCTAATCAAATATTTATCCTGGTTATCTTGACCTGCAGTAACATTGTAAGGAATCGAGTTATTTTTGACCAGGACATGTTCTTCAGTGCCCATATTAAACAAACAAACAAAAATATTAGTAAAATTGTCCTGTCTCAGAATGATACTGAAAAACTAGTTCATACATTTATTACTTCTATGCTTAACTATTGTAATTTTTTATTTTATTTTCAGGTTGTTCTAAAGGTCACTGAAAAGCCTTCAGCTAGAGCAAGAGTATTGACAGAGTCTAGAAACAGAGAGCATAGTTTGCCAATACTGGCTTCTCTTCATTGGTCCCCTGTTAAATCTGAATTGGATTTAAAATCCTTCCCATCACATACAAGCTCATGAATAATCAGGCCCCACCTTATCTTAAAGACCTCATATTCCCATTTCATTCAAATAGTATATGTTTCACTTCACTCTCAGACTATTGGTTTACTTGGCTCCAAGGGTATATAAAAGTACAATTGGAGGCAGAGTTGGGATTTCCAGTTAGGATTCCAGAGACAGACAACTTCTCTACTTTTAAGATTTGGCCTAAAACTTTCCTTCTTGACAAACCATATAGTTAGTTCTGGATCAGGTGATCTTGATTCCTCCCTTAGTTAAGCTACAATAGGTTTAAGGCTGCTGGGGACTTCCCATGATACATTAAGTGTTTCTTCTTCACTCAGATTTTTATCACTATGTGTTTACACACCACTTTGCATTTAGTTACTATTAATCTCTGGCTCTCTTCCACAGCATATCTGTTATTCTGTCTCCCTCACTCCCTTATTTTATGAACTACCTATACTATAAAGTGCCTTGAGGTGACTGTTGTTGTAATTTGGAACTAAACTGAACTGAATAGAAAATCACTGTCCAGATAAATCCTTAGCTGTCGAGTGGTAAGGGTTGCTTTGAGAGAACTCAGTGAAAGCCAAGCAGTGACGTTGACGTGTTGCTTTGATTTACAACAGCTGGTTTTGTAATGGCCCTCCTAATCATCCATTAAACATGAACATTTTCAGTATGCACTTATGCTTCTTTTTGTTACAAGTCAGGGAAGGTTTTTGTTTTGCTTTTGTATTATTTTTTTTCTTTTTTGAGACTTTGACCTTTGAACTAAGATTACTTTGACAGCCCTACCCTCCTGTCTATGCTTTCTGCCAATGAGAGATTAGACATGACAGCCAGCGGTGCCAGTGGTGCAAAAACATCATTATAGTCCCTAGCGAATTCTTAACTCACATATATTTTTATATACTGCATTTAAACTGAGAACTTAAAATGTAATTGATTGAAACAACAATTCAATCTTATCAAATCCAAAAAACTTCCTTAAAACTGACAGGTTCCGAGCTCTGACTGAGCTACTCTCACTGGTGTTAAGCAGTTCCAGGCAGGACTGTGAGCACTAAAGATCACAGAGACATTTCCAGTTGTTTTTGCTGTGCTACATGGAAGAGAACAGAAAAGTGACAGCTCATCAATTACCAAAAGTCAACATGACCTTTAACCTTTAGAGCACATGCTGAAGGAATCTGTTAAAAAGTGTGATACCAGTGCTTTTTAGTCTGTTTTACTTGCAGTGGCTGACATAAATCACTTAGCAGCTCAGGCTCTGTGGATTTTGAATGAGAGATATTGACTGGTAACGAGTGTGTGAATATTCTCAGGTAGTGTAAAGAAAATGTACTTTTTCATTAGAAAACAACATAAGAAGTATAAATTTGTGAATTATTAACAGTCTGAAGTGTTACTAAATGAATATAAGTAATAATTAAATAAAAGAAAACACACAGTTACATGCATATAGTATTGTTACCAGTTCAGTGTTATGATATCATCTCACTTTCCCCCTTGGGAAAGTCACATGACATTTGTTAGGGCAAGAGGAGGTGGAGGGGGTTAAAGTGCCTCAATGAAAACCACATGGGGGGAGGAGAGACCTGAGACCAGAAAGAGAGAGGGGGGGGAGGGGGGAGGGAGAGACAGAAAGAGAGAGAGGTCCACTTGAGCTAGTAAGATAGAAGAAAAAACAGCTGTAGAGGAGGTCTAAGAGTACACCAAACTCAGAAGCAGGACTGAATCCAGGACCACGGACCAGGAGCGACCCAGTTCACCATGTCAGACTCCATCAGAAGAAGAAGCTCCAGCAGGCAGCTTCTGCAGAACCTCATCAGGTCAGTGGGAAATGTTTTTTTGGTCACAGATTCTTCACCTGCACAATAAAATGAGTAGATACATAATGACACATCAGCCAAAACAGTGGAAGAATGGAAATGCATATTTAAATGCTAGCAATAAACTTAAGATAAGTGCATATCTAGCAGATATTAAAAACCTATGAGTACAGCTAAAATTTCGATCAGCCATACTTTGAAGCAAGATACATTTTTGAACGTGCAATATTTGTAATACATCTTATATTATGATCATATGACCATATTGTTTGTAACCAAGCGTCATCTGTATTGGCTGTAATGTACAAATTGAAAAACAGTAAAAATGAAGAGATGAACTGATTACAGCAGAAAAGCAGCATGGCTTTTTTATGTTTCAATTTCAACTTAGTCCCCAAAGAAAGTTCATTTTGTAGCCAGATTACACATCGAAAACACAGGCAAGTGTACCACTGACTGTATGCATAATGTACATAGATGAAAGTGCAAAAGTGCTGCAAATTAAGGGCATAATAGGCTGAGGCAGGTGTCATTAAACATGTGCACCAAAAGGACATCTTTCACTAATCTTAATTAACCCTAGCGTTGGGGAAATTTGCTGGTCTTTATGCAGTTTTAAATAGAGAAAAAAACAGTGAGCAATATTTGTAAGTATCATTAACAATACAATTTATTCAAATTCTAAGAAGGCTTTTAAAACTAAAAGCTGTCCTTTCTACTTTATCTTTAATATGCAATTGTATGCATGCAGGTCTCGCTCTCAGATTGCATGTTTGACCTCCACCAATCAGAAGATAGAGCAGTAGCCTCTATATTGCTTAAAAGGCAAAATTTGGGGCAAACACAAAACATTAAATCTTTTATCATATCCGTAAAATGCAAATGAATTGTTATACTTCTGAATAACCTTGTCTTCTACTTCCCACTCGATTTTGGCAGCTTGGTGACGAGTCTGTTAAAATCTGAATAAATCAAACTAAAACACTGAAAATGAGGATGACAACGAAATGTGGTTTAAATTATGTACTTGAAGATTGGTGATGTGGGTTTTTGAAAATCAAGACATTTCATCCTCATGACTTCAGCATTACAATGGAGTACTTGGCAAATAACATGAAGCTGTGACTGTTTGTTCAAATGATGTGAGTGAAAAGCTTATAACAAAGCAGTCCAGTATCGTTGTTTTGTACATGTCACCTCACCCCTGTTTAGGTTTATTGCAACCAGTTTGCACCACATTTATCTGAATCGTATTTCACGTCCTACTGAAATTGTGTATACTTCTAAACCAGAAATGTGGGAACGGAGAAATTAAAATGTATAGTTTAGTAGTTTTAGTGTTAAACAAAATAAGACAAAGTATTCTTCTTTTTTCTAAAGAAAACGTAAAGAAGTGTCTTCTGCTGATTAGCTGTTAACCACTGTTTTGGAGCATGACCTGACAAGTTACCAAGAATTAAACAGAAGTTTGTAAAATGAGTTCTAAACAGTTTCTGCAGCTCCTCCTTTAAAACAATGGAGGTAATTGCTCAATTTAAGTTAGTTTTATCATCACAATGATTTTTAATTCAACCAGCCATTTGTTGTTTTCTGTTCTCTATTTGCCTAATTTGGCCATTTACAGCAATCTACTCTAATTTTTCACCTCTAATAGGCACAGGACCCTGAATCAGTGATACAATCATTGTCTCTGTATTTCTTGTTTCCTCCATGAGTGTTGGAACATTGCTATGTGACTACACTCAAAATGACACTAGGCTGAGTTCAATGGCTTCCTTTATAGCTGCAACTTCCTTAATGTCTATGACATCATCTGGCTGACTCCTGAACCCCCTCCTGCTCTACTACATACACACACACATACACGCACACACACACACACACACACACAAAGAAAATCCCGTTCTGCTGGCCTCCATTGCCTCATTGTGTAAATGGTGGAAAAAATTATGCTAATCAGACAGACATCCTCCGTAATTTTATGGTTATTAACATTGTGTTAAATACCCCAGCAGACCCCAAGGATACCGTGTAGTTCAGACCACTCTGCAGAGACAATACATTGTCTGAGCATGTGAAGAAAATGCAACAATACAAAACTGTGCTTTTTGGCAGATCACACAAACAGTTTCACACTGCCAGACTGATTTGTTATTGCATCTAAAAGCAGTCGTGTAGAATGCAACAAGTCAGCAGACAAGCCAGCTGTTGGTCAGTTTTTTGTCCACTGTTTTGTGTGCATAGATTAAGTGCTGCTGATGTTATACCACACATTGCATGGATTGATTGTGTGGATCATCCACCAATCGAAACATTGGTGAATCCATCCCTGACTCTGCCAGTGCCAAAGTATCCTTGGGCAAGGTACTGAACTCATTGTTCAATACAGCTACCCCAGTGGACCATATGGGACTATGTGTGTGTGTGAATGTTATAAAGCACTGTATGAATGTGTGTGATTGGTGAATGAGATTTCTAGTAAGAAAATACTTTGAGTGCTCAAATGAGTACAAAGGCATGACATTTGCCAGTATTAACATTTGACAGAAACCATAAAGTTCAACTCACCTTAAACAAAGTGATGTGACTCTATAAACCTCACCACACAAATATGCGGTTTATACAGCCGCAATACTGCCTAATCAACTTCCAGAGAGGTACATAATTATTATTTACTCAAAGGAAGCAATTACTTGAGGACATAGTGTCAGTGGGATGTCATCTAATTTTAGATCACATCACAAACCATAAAAATTAAAGACTATGTGAGAGTACTATATTTACAGTTTGGCCAACATATGTAAAATTGCAATTATTTCATGCGTTAATTTACATTTTTTACAGGAATTGATAAGACTACATTTGCCTTTGCACAGAAATAATAATTCAGCAAGTATGATCAACTAATTCTGAAATTTAACCTGACACAGTTTTTTATACCACTTCCTGAACATAGCTTTTAGATAAGCAAACAGTGTGTGTGTTAGGAAGCAGGTAGGCTGTCCTTGAGGCAACAAATTATGCCAAACAGATAACAAGCTATCATTTTCCAAAAGGCTCCAATACATTTGCATAGCCCTCCCAAAAAGTTGATTCTGTTCTTCTGGATGTTGCGTTTTCAGTTTGAGAAACATTAGGTCACTTCGTTTAGTGACTTCTTCTGGAGAAGAGTTCGAGACTCCTACATTTTTAATCTGTTCAGGTTAGCAGTTCAGCTGCCATTTTTGTTTTTGGAGCCAGAAGTTTATGTAACAAATCTGGATGAGAGGTTAGCAGTTGTCAGAAAATGCTAGTTAGCTTGTTACCATCGTGTATTCAAAAACTGCATAGGTGCTAATTAGTTATAAGCAACATCCAATCAAAATACTTTTGATACGTTTCTGAGTGCATTGTACCTCACAATAGGTCATATTATTTGTCAGATAATTTCATTCAAAATGCTCCAAAAGGCACCAACAGAAACATCAAACATCAGTAAGCGAATAGCCAACACATATGGACATATAAAGATTTCATGCTTCTTCCCCTTGTTACATTTCATGCAGTAGTGATGAGGTCCAGACAATCAAACCTGATCTCCAATTGACCCATCACCACCCACTCTCTCTCTCCCCATAGCCTGACTGCAAAGCCAAAACAGCCCTGTCACACATCAAATCAGTTTACAGCAAACTTAAGACAGACTTGGCAACATGACTCCTACATCTCTAGTGAGTACAATCTTATGTAGGTCACTTTCCCACATAACAACCACAGCATGTTTGACTCAGAACTTATGGTCAGCGTCCTCACCAAAAGTCTTAAGCAATGATATTTTCTTCAGTTGCTTATTAAAAACTTTCACAAAGATTTTATCCACAGATGAGCTGATTTATATTTAAGCCTTTTGCATTGCATTGCACTGGCAAATTTTCTGCATGTTTTATGTATTCCTTCAATTAGAACCAACACGATCACACTTTTGCCTTTCTTTGTTCCTGCTGTTCTTGTTCAGTTTTATGAAACGTCAGAAAAAAATTTATTTCAAAATGAGACACTAAAAATAAAGTAATGTATTTTGAAGACTCAATACTAGCTTTTTGACTGCTGTCATGAGCCAATAGTGATTATATGTGGACAAGAGTCAAGAATGATAAGTTAGCAGCTAATGCTAGCTTTAATAGCAAACTAAATCCATAAACTAGATAATATCCCTTTTTTAAAAAAAATAATAATAAAAATCTGACAAACAAACCAAACCAATTATTTGCACCAGGATGTAAATGTGATATTTAATGTTATATAGTCATATTTTAACATAGCGTTGAATCGACTACCTCACTATTAAACTTACACCCATCATCACAGACTAACAATTTCCAAAACAAGTTAGTGTGGAATAAATTCCAAATGTTTGACAAGGTTTGTATCGCTTCACAAAACCACATCCCCTCCAAATGGGATTTGGAGAGGGGTGTTTTTCCAAACAATGCAACTCTCCTGTAGTATTTCTCTCTCTGGTTGCTTTGTTGATAATTTGATGTGATATATAGGTGATATGCATCATTCATCAAGCTAATCATGTAATGATGTGTATACTATACTACAACATGGACATTAGCGTTACCATCCCATTCCAGAGAAAGAAATCAAAGCTGAATAGTTGAATGTTTACACACAGTGCTAAAACTTAATCATTTATTGGCTTTTTTTAAATGCTTCCAGAGTATTTATTTTAAGCCCAATGTCTCTTGTTGCATGCCAGAAATAAAGAATATGCAACAATGTTGTTATGTTTCCAAACAGAAGCAATTAAAGTGATGAATTCGCTGCCATTGTGGCTGTTAAAACTGTATCCAAATTGTAATGAGCTGACATTTTCCTTCAAAACAATGACATCACACTCCAAAGACCCTTTCTGTACACAATAGAAAGTCCAGAGATTTAGGTGATGTCAAACTCCCAGCCAGTCAGATGAATAAATATTTCCGAGGTTTTGCTCATTCCAATTTCCAGACAAGACTTTATCCAGACCTCGAGTAGTATGACAAGATGGAGCATTAAGGTCTCTCTCTGTCCTCTGTCCTGCTTCTCCTCCATATCTTGACCTCCTCCTCCACCTCCTCACTCTCCTTCTCTCTGTTTTTCTCTCGAGATTGAAATTAAGTGAAAAAGCACAGCAGCTGGCTCAAACTCCACCAGATGTTTTTGGACAATAAAAGGAGTTATTGTTATCAGGTCACACCCACTGGAAGCTAAAACCAATCGGGCAAATGAACTAATGAGCTTTTGATGGAAAAGAACTCGTTCTTTCCAGTGAATTTTAAATTATGTGTGAAAAACTCATCATGCATAGACTTTTCCATAGGTTCATTTCAACATTGTACCAGATAAATAGCAAATGTGCATAACATAGACTGGGTGCCAGCGTGGCTGCTCACTGCTAATAAGGTCAGTTTAGTTTTTCATTTCTTACAACTTTCAATCCTCACTATATCATCCTGGGTTTGGCCTCTTAGACTAAACTAAAGGAAATTTTAGTTCAGTGACATCTTTGTAGCACCCTGTGTACAAAGCAAGTTCTGAAAAGATTTTTTCCCCGAGTTCTAAGAGCATCCACAGAGCCCCAACCTCATTTCAATTCAACAGCTTTGGGATGAGTTGGAGCAATGCAGGCATTATTGCTCAACATCAGTGCTCTCGTGGAAATACTGAACCAAAACACTGGCTTTCAGAGCAGCATATTTCCTGGCAGAGTAACCTTCTAAACAATCACATGTTGTTCTAATATTTACAGTAGGTGTCCACAAACTCAGAACAATGTAGCAAATCTGGAAGGTCGGGGAACCTTGGGCAGTTATATGGGCACACACTGAGGGGAAGCCAACTTTATCATCTCTTCAACAGCATAAAAGTCCACCAACAGTAATTACATGAAAACTATGAGAAGAATTTTACAACTACTTATGGCTTTTTTTTTCAAAGACACTTTTTGGAAATGTATGTATGTATGTATGTATGTATAAATTAATGAAGAATAAATATCCATTTAGAGTTAATATATCCATCCATCCATGTCCTTGCGCTTATCCAGTCAGGGCTGGATAAGCTACATATAGCTCTTTAAAAGGTCTTTTCTAAAATGTATAATATTGCATTTGCAGTATACACTGTGTGTCCTGTAAGTGTCTTGATTTTTGTGCGAACTGCAGGGTGACAGCACAGCGGAGCCAGGAGGATGCTGAAGAGATTGAGCGGGAGAGAAGGAGAAGAGCCAGGGAAAAGCAGAGAGGAGAGAGGAGCCCCTCCTGGCTTGAGCCCACCCAACAGAACCACCACACACAAAACACAGAGTAAGTAATGTTGTACCACACATTGTTTGTCAGGCCTTCCAGCTTCTTATACAGCTTCTTACAGCTTTTGCTACGTAAATATCAACAAGTCTGTCTAGAAACAGAAAATATAAAAGTATGTAATATATATATATTTTTTTAACGTGCTGTGATTAGGTCAGAGCGACACAGGTGAGCATAATTTTTCTCATCACATAGCAAATAACCTTTTATCTTAGGCTTAAGTTGAGTTTTTTATAATCTTCCACCCAAAGAAATGTAACAGAACTGTAAAAGGATATGTATCCATCCATCCAGACATCCACTTACAAACCTCACCAACCTCACAAGGCTAACAGAGGCATAGGGAGAATCACACAGAAAAGCCCCAGCCAACCAGAAGGTTCAAACCAGAACGTTATGTTAAAGTAAACAATGAAACATTAAATTATTTTTTGAACTTTCAGTTGTATGACATGACAAAGACTTTTAAAAAATATGTTTTAATGCTTAGAGAGGCTGTACTTTCATTAAACACAAGGACAGCTTGTGCTCTGTGAACAATTCACAGTAATAAATTGATAAACTTAAAACAACAAGAATTCACATCACAAACTTTGCAAAATGTCCAAGTTAAAGACTCTTCTAATGAGTTGCATGCATGTTTAGTCTTTATGCAGCAGTTTATAAAACTTAGGAATGTTAAATCAAGTGAAGCTAGGATTAGTACACCAATAAGACAACCAAGAAGAATATTTAATTTGCTTGGATTGCTTTCTACCAAGACTTCTCAGCTGATACCATCTGTTCCAACAAGGCTTGGTTTCTCTCACTAACCCAACCATTGCATTTACTGCAAACACTGAAGATGAGCTGCTCTTCATGTTTACAGCTCAGCCTGTCTGTGCTGATTGTTGGGGAAAAGCGTGTGCTGGTGTCATCAGTACATTCAGCCCAGTTACCTAGCTCAGTGATGCTGCAGGTAAAGGAGCTGAAAAAGCTGCTGCACCATCAGCTTCCGGTTGTATGGGCAGATGTCAGAAAGGGAATCTCTGGAGGAAATATTCCCATCGCCTGAGTTTATGATACTCAGCAAAAACTGCACAACTCACTCATTCTCTTATCAGAAAAGTTCTGTATTAACAACTGTAAGTAATTTTCCTGACCCATTGCCTTAACTACCACCCAGTCACACTGAAATATAATTAGTTTGTGAGACACCTGTTGTTATAGATTGCTAAAAGGACAAGATTTGAATTAGATGAATCTAAATAGAATTCCAGTTGCTAAAATCTGAAATGCTGAATATAATATGAACCTTTATAGAGAAATCTAGGGTACTCTGGAATTTCCAGTGGTGTAATGGTTAACACATTTGCTTGGCAAGTATGAGGGTGACAGTTTGATTCCAGTGAGAGACACAAATCCCCTCTGAGTTTGCATCAGGAAGAAGATCCAGTGTAAGACATTCTGCCAAAGGACATCCAGTGCCTCCTGCGCTAGCAAGGGACAATCTGAAAATGGCTTTTTTTAGAGAAACATTTGTGTAAAAACAAATTCTACTAGGAGTTATTTAGAGACATCAGTAGCTTTTAATCTGTTGCTGCTTATAAGGTCGGTTTGCTGACTCGAGCTTTTCTGAAACAGGAGGCAGCAGTGCCTCTGTTTGGTGTTTCCACAGTTATTGTCTCTGTTTCCATGGAGCTTGAAACCTAAGGTCCCATATGCCACCTGCCAGCCATCTTTCAACAGTTTTGCCCCCATGCATATATTTTCTTTGTTTGCTCAGAAGCAAGCTCACTTGCTGCCTAACAAATTTAACTAAACAGAATCTAAACTTGACTATCAAGTTCTGAAAATATGAATAGCAGAATTAACTGAAAATAAGAAAACTGGCTGGCTTTCCTTTTATATTTTCCTACCTTATGTGGTCAGCTTGGAAAAAAATCAGTTCAGCATGGTTGGTACATACAGGTCATCAGATGTTGTGCATAAGACTTCAAGTCTTGGAGGGGGTGTAATCATAAGAGGGAATCATTTAAACTTTAGACGATTCTTAGACAGTACTTGCTGCTGTACTTGCTACTGATTCTCTCCTCGGGTTCAGTGTAAGGGCGTTCCCAATGTGAGAGAAAACCGTATTAATTATTGATAACTACTCTTCTCTTGACTGGGATGGGCTCACTCAGGATAGTAGATTAAAAGCTCTACCTTTCTACACCTCAGACAGGTGAGCTCCCACACACAGAGTCAGAAAATTTCAAATGATCAGACTGGGTCCTGAACTCCATGTCAGCTGTCAAGATTTTATTTTATTAAAGTTAGTAAGATTCTGACCATTTTTGCCAGATTTACTAATTAGTTATTTTCCATCTTCTGCCGAACTTCACATTCACCTTTTGCACCACTGATAGTGATTATTGTAGTGATATTATAAACCTGGATGTCTGCCATATGGACTATCAATGCCATTAAGATTAGCAATAATGAAAACATGGTTAAATTACAATACATAAATGAAGTATTAAAGCTATTTTCTGACAATTATTTACACATTGTTTTGGTTATACTATGTTGTGAGACTTGCAGGCTTTCCCATAAAGGCATGTGATACTTCTCCTTCCTCTGTTTAAAGGACCAATTACTTATGACTACTGTGAAAATGTCCAAATCGTCCTAACACAGTCAAAGACTACATGACTAAAACACTGCACCCAATAACAAAACCAGTAGCTTCGGTTTCTGAGATCAGGTAAGTGATAAATTTTCTGTGCTCTTTTCTTAGGTCAGATGAGGAGCTGAAGCCCAGTTGCTCCTTGGGCCTGGATGAAGATGAAGGTTTCAGTGACTGGAGCCACAGGCTAGAAAGCCGTAATGAGCAAGAGATGCAGAATGGCTGCAGGGCAAAGGAGCAGAGACCTTCAGCATCACCACCAAAGCCTCAGAGTGACCAACATCAGGTGGATGAAGAGGGACAGGCAGGAGGACTAGAACCAAGGAGTAGGACCCAGGACACTTCAACAGAAGCTCCAGTGAAGGTCAAATAGATTTGTACCTTCAATGGCATACTAACGTAGTGTTAAACCTACATCTTCAGTGCAGATTTACCTCACTATAGTGATCTGAGGTTCATTCAGACACAAGAGTTCTGGTTTACAGTTGTAGTAAGATGTTTACATACACTTATCATGGGCATGAATGCCATGTCATTTTGTTATTTTTTCAGAGTGGAATGATTATACAGCGTACGCCTTTAATGACTTTAAAAACAAGAATTGGGTGCATAGTGTTGAAGCATTCATATAGGCTCAAATTGTCATGTCTGCAGTGGCAGACGGTGAGGAGTGTAGAGAGAGAGTAGACCCAAATGCAGACTACCAAGACACAATTTAATATTAACAAAAAGTGAGCCTTTATTTCTGGCTGCATGAAATGCAAACAAAAGCAAAGGGAGACTAAGATTAAACTAACTAAACACTAAGTACATGGATCGAAATTACCTGGAACAAGAAAAACATGGGACTAGGAAACAAAGGGAGATGAGCAGACAGTCCAACAACAGGCAAAGGAAGACAGAGGACTAAATACACAAAGGATAACGAGGGGATGGGAATCAGGAGGGAAACATAGCTGGAACTCATCTGACACAATGAGACAGGGAGGAAGCAAAACAGAACACTCTGAACACAGCTCAAGGGACTATCAAAATAAAACAGGAAACATGAGCCACACACTAAGACGTGGCTTTGACACAGGGACTGGGGAAGAATCAGACATGGGAACATAACTGACACAAAAACACAAAACAGACACAGGCAATAAACGAACATGAAGACAAGGGAGACTAGACATGAAACGTGGAATACAGGGGAGGCACAGTGACAAAACCTAAAGACTAGAAACGAATAGTTATGTCTATAACTTCTGTTCCCTGAAGGAGAGGAACGAGGTACAACACATAAGTAAGGGATATCACGCCCTCGCATGTCCTGGCTGAAGAAACCTTTATTCACGTCTTTAAGGCAGATGACATGTGATGACACGCGCACGGTCCCACCTGCACATATAACCGCTGTCATCACAGTCATCCCTCAATTCAATAGCCGCTCTTCACCGAGCCAAACTGCTCAGTGGGGCCACCTCGTTCCTCTCCTTCAGGGAACAGAAATTATAGACATAACTATTTGTTGCCTTTCAGTTGATTCACATGGTACAACACATAAGTGGGGCAAAGCAAGACCTTTGGTGCTGTACACCAGTGAGATAGCTTCTATAATCCTGTGGGACAGCCTCTGTTTAGACAGAGCTCTACCTCTAGTTGGATTAGCGAAGCAGACAAACAGCTGGTCACATAAACACACATTCCAAGTGCGCTCAATGTAGGTGCGTAGCACACGCACTGGACAGAGAGAATGCATCCTCCTCTGCTCCTCAGATGCCAAAGGAGGGGAGCAAAAGCTCAGCACCTCAAACTCCATTGAGCTATAAGATGCAGGCATGATCTTGGGAAAATAGGCAGCATTTGGATGCATTATGACCTTGTGGCCATCAGGAGAGAACTGTGTGCAGGAGGGATGCACAGACAGCACATGAGGACACCCACTCGCTTTGCCAAAGCCAAAGCGAGAAGTAATGGAGTCTTATTTGAGAGAAATTTCATATCCACAGACTCAATGGGTTTAAACGGGGGGCTACAAAGGGCCTCCAGCACCAAAGACAAGTCCCAAGCAGGGACACTGGACTTAAGCATGGATCTCAGCCGGCGAACCCCTTTCAGAAAATGTATAGCGAGGGGATGTGCACCTGGTGTCACCCTGTCAAAGCCAACATGACAAGCAGATATAGGTGTTAAATAAACTGTAATTGTTGAAAATGAAAGGCCCTTATCGAGCAGCTCCTGCAGGAATGTCAAAACATCCACAATAGCCCTCTGGTTATTTTTATTCAACCTTCTTTAGCTCTGAACAATGTCTCAAAGTAGTGTTTAACATGAATAAATAGAATTAGACATAAAATAACTGCATTGAAAATACAAATAGGCACTGAAAATGTATTACAAAATGAACATGTAATGTAAAACTCAACAAGAAGCCGTGTGTGTGTGTGTGTGTGTGTGTGTGTGTGTGTGTGTGTGTGTGTGTGTGTGTGTGTGTGTGCGTGTGTGTGTGTGTGTTTTTCCTGGTTTGTTGGAATGTACACCTTGAAGAAACAGCAACCTCTGAAAGGTACCAGGTGCTCATCAACTGTCACCTCAGGGCCTGCATTGTACATAACTGGTAGGCGCTCCACCCACCTGTTCAGTGGCCAATTCAATAGGTCGTTCAGTGGCCCATTCAGTGGGTCATTCAGTGGGTGTCGTTCAGTGGCCCATTCAATGGGTCGTTCAGTGGCCTATTCAGTGGGATACCCATTCATTTCCTATGGCGGTCACTTTTGGCGGTCACTTTTTACAGATGTAATCAAAGTTAGTTAAAACACTCAAAATTCAACAAAAGAGGCGATAATCACTGTGAGATGTTCTACCGCATGGTGTGGAGGATGCATAAGGCCTTGAGGCAATCGGATGTAAAACACAATATTTATGAGTGCTTTAAGCTGTAAATCGGTCAAATTTGACCTGAACACAACAGGAAGGATAGAGCACTGAAATGGGAGAGTGTGGCGGTCCTGGCACCATTGCTCGAAGGCTCGCCATTTGTAAGCATACAAGCCTCTAGTAGATGGGGCCCTAGCACTCTGAATTGTTGCTACTAGGTGGCAGACCCTTAGCAATCAAGTTTGACCTCTCAGGAGGTAAGCATGAAGGCGCCACAGATCACGCCACAGGCATGGATGAACCACTTCTCCTCCCGCCTGAGAGAGGAGGTCCCTGCGGATAGGAAGCTGCCAAGGACTCGCTGCTAGCAGGCTGATTATCTCTGCATACCACGACCTTGTGGGCTACCAAGGGGCCACTAGAATCAGAGAGAGAGACTGCCGACGCACTCTCTCTAGAACTGGAGATATCATTTCCACTGAGGGGAAATGCATACGGGAGCACGTCTGGCCATTGGTGCGCTAGCGCGTCCAAGCCCAAGGGTGCATTGTGGTCGATTATGGAGAAGAACAGGGGGCAGTGAGTATTTACTCTGGAGGCAAAAAGATCTACTTGAGCCTTACCAAATAGATCCCAAATCTGAGCCACTATTAAAGGGTGCAACCTCCATTCTCTGCCCCCAGGTTCAGGTGCACGGAACATGGGTGGCTCTTAGAGACAGAAAATGAACACTGCACCATAACAGCAGAAAGCGAGACAACTTCAACAGGGGAAGGGAGTGTGTCCCTCCCTGCCTGTTTATGTAAGACACCACTGTTGAATTGTCCGTCCTGTCTAAGACATGCTGGCCCTCCAGGACTGGACGGAAATGTTTGAGAGCTAAGAATACTGCTAACAGCTCTAAGTGGTTGATGTGCAGCTCACCCTGGGCTGCGGACCAGATCCCTCTCACTGATGCACCCTCGCACAGCACTCCCCACCCCCTTAGGGAAGCATCTGTGGACACCACCTTGTGAAACAACACCCAACCAGTCCAAGAGCCCTGATGCAGCAGCCCGGCCTCAATCCAGGGATGGAGAGCTAGCATGCAAGACGTGGTTACTGTCAGCCTCCTCCGGAGGTGATGCAATGCACACAGGCCGTGAGAGAGAGTCCAGCATTGATATCGTCTGGAAATGCAGTCTGCATCTCAGCTGAAACTGTTAATCTTTTTTCTTTTACTATATTTTATTAATATGTTGCTCTTTACTATTTTTTACTGTACCATTCTGCTGAGTGACTGTCTTCTGCTCGTCAAATACATTTCATTGCAATGTTGACCCTGTGCTAACTTGCATATGACAAATAAAACTGAAAACTGAAACTGAGCGAGGCAGCGATGAAACGCGGCCACTCCGACAAATGTGCGCGGCTGGAAAGCAAGCGTATTTCCAAACCGAGGAAAGAAATCTGCTGACTCAGGATTAGCGAGCTCTTTTGAAAGTTCACAGAGAACCCCTCTGTCTGAATGTGTGAGAGAACCAGTGACAGCTGTGTCTCCGCCTGCTCTTTGGAGCAAGCTACGAGAGCCCAGTCGTTTAGGTAGGCTAAGATGCGGATGCTTCTCTCTCTGAGGGGTGCTAGTGCTGCCTCGTCCAATTTCGCAGAGGAGCGAGCGACAGCCAGAACAGCAGCACCAGGTATTCGTAGGCTACGCCCTCAAATGCAAACCTCAGAAACTGCCTGTGTTTCGGGTGTATAGCCACATGGAAATAAGCATCTGTTAGATCAATTGTGGCAAACCAATCTCCCGGGCCAACTGCATTCAAGAGCTGTCTGAGTGTTAGCATCTTGAACTTGTACATTCGTAGATACGTGTTCAAGACTCACAGGTCGAGGATGGTATGAAGTCCTCCCCCTTTCTTCGGAACAACAAAATAACGGCTGTGCAAACCTTTGTCTGTCTCCGAAGCCGGGACCACTCGTATTGCTCTTTTCTGTAATAGCGCCTTTATTTCCTCCCTGAGTATGATGCCTGCCTTGGTGCCGACAGTAGTGTTTACGACTCTCCGGAAACAAGGCAGTTTGACCCGGAACTGTAACCGGTAACCCATGGCAACGGTTCACAACATCCATGGAGAGGGGGCGCAAGCGTGACACTGAGGGAAGTGAGCAGCCAGCCAGCTAACCTGCGGCACCGTCGGCGGTGCGTTGTCGCCCCCCAGTGTGTCTGCAAGGGAATGCTTCACCTGCCTGACCTGGCTCATTCTGCCTGCAGGCTGAGCATTTGCGATTGTTTGAGAATAAACAACACTCTTTATTGATTGTAACATGGGAACATGTACATTCACACATTTTGTTGGAGGCACCTTTCCTGGGGCACAACAATGAAAAACAGCGGGAACACTTGACGTGGTCACCTGAACATTTAACACACCTGAACAGGGAGTTACAACCTGAGGCATTTTGTGTGCAGGGGGTTTGTGCTTGGAGAGAACTTAAGCGGCACCTTGAGGGCGGCAACACACGGGTAAAAGTAGCGTCTTCCTGCTGCTGAACCCCTTCTCTACTCGGAACCACAGCTAGGAGGGCTGAGGCTTCTTCCTTCTGGGCGTCGGGTTCCGCCGGGGGCCCGAGGGTGGGCCTTTGCTCCAGACTGACTGGCGTGGAGCTCGGACCGGAGGATGTGCTCCCGCTGGTGGCACACCCACTGCGGCAGTAGGCGCTGGTCTCTTGCCAGTCGGCAAAGGAGTGGCGGGCCTGTGAGGGCTAGCTGCGGGCTTGGGCCTCGCCTGACGTCAGGGGATGATGTCGCGCAGAGCTTGAATGTCCGAATAACCCAGCCGCAGACACAGATATACAGCCCTGTCCATATCCAGTACGTCAGAGAGGGTCAGCCACACCATCCCTCTGCCCAGGGAGAGCGCTGCACAGCAGGACGCACGGAGGACGTAATCCGTGGCGACTCTGACCTTGTTAAGAAAAGGTGCCAGCGGGCTGTCATCAGGAACCAGAGATCCGAGCTCCGCAGGCACATCGCCTGGCATGTCTGGAGCATGGTGACGGAGCTCATGGCACAAGCAGTGCCGGCCTGAGGGATTTTGGCCATTGCGGGCTCCGTTCGGAGGAAAAAACCCGTGAACTGCGACAGCTTCTGAGCTAGCAGAGGAGAGGGCCAATCTGTCTGCAGCTTCTCAGCAGCACGGTGAAAAAGGGAAAAAAGAGAGGTGTCGTCGTGGCCGACCGGTGCAGCAACAGCGGCACACTGGGCCGACAATGAGCTCTCCTGCTCATCCTCCAACAAACCATGGATGTCCAGGCCGATGTCCAGCATATCATCGTCTTCCTGGGAAGCGCTGGAGGGCTTCAACCCAGGCTGAAGTCCGTTAGCGCTCCTGCATGGTTCCGGATCATCATAACCCATCAACATATTCCATGTGGTCAGCCCAGCTAATTGCGGGGACATCGACCAGATAATCCTCGTCTTCGGACTCAGACGGAGCCGGAGCTTCAAACTCTGTACCAACTGTCAAGCATGGAGCATCACGGTCTGGAGCTGTTTGTTGTCAGTGGACATTGCTCAAAGTGGATGAATAACGAAGAAGGATTACTTCCGAATTCGTCAACTTCAACTCAAACCAACAACTAGATGGTTGAAAGTTGGACACAACTGGATATGCCAACAGGACAATGATCAAAACTACACATCAGAACCAGTTTTTGAACTGATAAAGCAGTGGGCTTATCCACTCCAGGATTAAGCTGCTGAAATTGCCCACTCAAAGCTCTGAGCTCAAATGTATTGAAAGTTTGTTTTAAAAGCCAGATCAGTGTCTAGAAATCAACAATTTTAAATGAGCTCTACCAGTTCTGCCAGGCCCTGGTAGAGTTCAAATATTGAGACAAATATATAGCAAGAAGTATGACAACCACTTGGATCTAATGACTTCTAAAACCATCCCGGCAAGATGTGAGTTATTAAGGGAGATTTAACCAAAAATTAGTGGGGGTATATAATTATTTAATCTCGTCTGTATACCTTTGACCCTTTGTAGAACTTGTGCACCAATTCTTGTTTAGTGAAGTCATTAAATGCTTAAATGCTTTGCAAAGTGGTAAAAGTTCAAGGAAATCATTAAAAGCTCAAATTACCATGACATTCATATCTACACTGTAGCTCTGTTATGGTTCCCAAATCTGCACTTTGGTTGCCCAATCATTTACACTAATAATGCTCTACATAATGATTGTTAGGGAAATGTCTCTGCAAGCACAGGAGGAATTTAAGTATGTTTATTATTACCTGTAGTGATTTTTAATCGTAACTTGTAACCTAGGGGTTTATGCGGGGGGGAAAGTAAATAAATAATTATTGCAATCCTAAGAAAAAATTATTATTATTATTGCAATCCTAAGAAAAAATGCATGGTCTTAGTCTTGATCAAAAGTCGAAATATTTAAAATTATAATGCCATAATACAACATGTACAGCTAATAATTCCTTTGAGTTCTAAACTAACTAAACTAACTAAACTCAACTAATGTTGTACCAATACAGTCAAGCTCATCATCCAGCTTCAACACTATTAAAGCTGATCTATGTAAACATCTTTAGCACACTCTTGGTATATAGCATTAATTTATTAAAGATGTTGTGTTCCCTTCTCTGCTTTTGACTTCTTATAGACCTCGAATGACAAAAAGGAAGTCAGGACATCTTACAGCTCATCGGTCTTCTTGGCACACGAAACAAGGTTGCAGCACACAACCTGCCGGCCAGCAGATATGACATCGTATTTGGCAGCAGGAACAATGAAGCCACGATATGCTCCCTACTCACTGTTAGTTTTTTTTCCTTGTTCTTTTTTTTTTTTTAATGTCTTGCTGTGCCCCATCTAGGTAATAGACACACAGCATTACTCATCTTCTCTAATTCTTAAACACAAAAAGCTACAAATATAGCTAAAATATAACATAGCATGTTGCTATATTGTATTTGGGTTGAGGAAAGAATTAAATAATAATAATGAAAAAAGAATTAGAAGTGAGCTTGCTTAACAAAAGGAATGAAACAAAACTTCAATGTACAAACTTTATTTGATGAAAATATAGGAAAATAAATAAGTCATAGTCATGAAAATTGTGGGTTATCTTGTTGCAATAATACAAAATTATATTTTGGTGGTGATATTTTCCAAATGCCTGCTTTAAAAAAGTGTTTCTAAAAGACTGATTAATTAACACATTACTTTGGATACACATTTGTCGCTCAGAAGTAATCGTGATTTTCTGTTACCGACCATAGCAAAGAACCATCTTCTGTTAAATGTGAACAAACTATAATTGTCACTATCCAGCAAGGTCACTGTGGAAAGAGTTCACTCTGGTGTATTTAAACAACATGATTTAAATATTGTGTAACTGTGCTTGTTTGACATATAGTCAGACCTGTTATAAAAAGATGTCTTTTATGTTTTATCAACAAAAGCTTCTTTTTTTTTTAATCATCAGCCTGCCAGGTCCCCTCGCTCCCTTGTTATTTCTTTATTTCTGAATGTGTTACATCATGTCTTTATAGGACTTTGTGGGTTTGTGGGTTCCATTACTTCCAGTAGAATTTTATCAGCCCACAGGCCAGTGATTTTACGACAGAGACCTAATTGTTTTGGTTGGTTTATACCGCAGTATGAGAAGCTTTAATCCCAAAATTAACTAGGATTTATTTGCGTAGTTTCTGTAGGAAGCCAGGCAGAAGTTTTAGGAAAAGTAATATGTTTTTTTTTTTTACTTTTCTCCAACATTTTCTTTTCTTTTTTTCCTGCTGTTGAGAAATGTAACATAATTACTATATTTTTAAGAAAATGTTAGGGAAAGATTATATCATGTGAGGTGAAATCACACAGTATGACTGTCAGCCTCTACTACACCCTGCTCATTTTGCTCAAGTACAGTACTCAAGTGATTTTACTTTTTTGTTCACTATTGCATGGCATTTTGAAATGCAGTCATTTGTGTAGGTTGTGTAGAGTTTTTTTCTTTGTTGTTTTCCCCAAGGTTTTTACTTGTGGTAATGTGTCTGGATCACAACACTTTGGTCAGTTCAATGTAATTATCTTTTCCACAGTGAAGAAGCCTGCAGGGTGAAGGGGGAGGTGGAGGTGCAGAAGGAACAGGAGGAGAAGGATGAGAATAACAAGCATGAGCAGGAGAGAGAAGAAGAAGAGGTGCAGCCAACTCTGCAGAAAGAGTGGAGGTCGACAGAAAGCAGACAGACTACAAGAGATGATGAACAGGAGGAAGAGGTGGACTTCACACATGAAGTGAAGGAAGACCTCCACCATTCAAGGGAGTGGCGACACAGGGATGACAAGAATGAGGCGAGGGAGGACAATGAAGAAGAAGAAAGAACACTGCAAAACAAGGTTTGCTTTGTACAGATTGTAAGGAAATCTATGGATTTATACACACACACACACACACACACACACACACACACACACACACACACACACACACACACACACATATATATATAATTAATTTAAAATATATGTATTATATATTACATATAAAATATATTTTTTATATTTAAATTTACTTAGGTAACTGTCCTTTTTGCACAATAAGATCAATGTAGAGCAATCTTGAGGACAAGATCATACTTTCATGTAAGATTTGCAAAATGCTACCTCAGAAAATGTCAGGAGGTTTGTGAGTCTATCAATAAAGGCAGACTGAAGATCCATTTTCAATAAAACACTGTTGACATGGATGTCATGCAGCAAGCACACAGGTTCCAAATCAACTAGAATTACACTCTTCTGGAAACAATTTTAAATTGTATATTTGGCTATGTCATTTATAATCCATCGTGTGCACATAAAAACAATGAATCTCATGAAATCTTCATGAGATAATAACATCAAGGACAAACTAACTTCAGTTTTGCCTCCATGATTCAATCTCTCACACAATTTGTCAAATGTGTCCAACAGTTTCACATAGTGGGATGTTAAGAAGTTGGGATTTAGGCATTTCATTTTGTTATTCAGACATCTACAAAGCAGCTATGTCAGTACTTTACTGACATAGCTCCAGAAAAATGTCCTGTTTCCCCCAGTGTTTCATAAAAAGTGTTTCACGAAGTACACGCAAGCTTTTTAAACAACTCCAATTTCATAGAATTTGGCTCCAGATCTGAAGCAATAAAGTGAAAGAATGCTGCTTTGGCTTAGAGGGTGTCAAAATGAATCAGAGCCTGACAAAAGCACCAATGATGTAAGGAGCTGTGGAAATTCCAGTTTTTATCACCAGCAGTGGGCCAGGTATTCATTAGGCTTTTGCCACCAACTAATGCAGTGTGAGCGAACAGTGAAAACAAGTTTTAAAAGTTTCACACTTTTAAAAAAGGGCGATATTGGGGAAAAGTGTCAAAATTAAATTATGCATCAACACCCAGCCCCGCCAACATTTGAAAGGGGTGCACTCTAAAAGTACCAAACGCCAGCTACGCTTTCAGAGAGGTATATTGTTGTACCATTAATCCTACAACAGCTTATGTCTGGAGTGTTATTGTTTAAGATGCTGTCATTGTATCCTTGATGGGGGGGTAGTTATTTGTTACAATTGTGGTTTGTGCTTTATGGAAACAAACCTTGATCCTCTTAGGAAAATTTTCTGCCATAATGTACAAAGGCTGCGATACCAAAACTAGCAACATCTGGTTTTATTTTGCTTTTCCCCACCCAAGGGTGAAGTGGATACTAATGTGCCTTAAAGAAATAAGAAAGCTTATTAATTTAAATCATCTTAAACTCTAAAAGAAACAATACAAATATGTGCTTTATACTGCTTTGAGGCATATATTTACCTTGCCTTCAGTGTATACAAATTAAGGACAGAAATGTACTTTTACTGCACATCTGTCTATCAAATACAAATGTTCTGTTTTTTATTTTTTTTTCCTAGCGACTGACAGACAGCAGAGACCAGTGGAGCGAGCTGGAAAACAGAAGCTCTGCCATTTCTCTCTGCAGCAGCAGTGAAGGCGAAGAGTCATTAAACTGCTACGGTCCCATGAGCCCAACATTCAAGGTAACTTGTAAAACCGAGGGTGATCTGTAGGACTTCTTTTGGTATTTACTGGGTCTCCATAATCATATGGTGTCTAGTGTAAGCCTCCTTACAGAAAAGGTAACATCTACTATGCTCCGGTACAAAATTTGATGTATTGTACTGTTCCTGCATTTACATATTGTTCAATCAGAATACAGAAAACAACTAAAGCTAAAGTTCAATGCAAAGTTTTCATGTGATATGTTATGTGCAAGTGAATTTTGATTACTTTACAGATTTGATAGGTGTTTCCTTCAAAAGTTAAATTTCTTGTAAAATTCCCTTGGTTCTGTTTGAGGATGTTGCAACTCATCTTTGATGGACTAGTTCCTTCTTCATTTTTTAACAATGAAGCAGGTGTGTACCACGTGGATCGGTCTGGGTCAGCTTCAGTTGCACCCAGCACTTTTACCTATGATGATGTTAAATTGTTCAGATATAATGTAATGAACTTCTGATGATAAGGTCTTATTGTGTTACATTGTATTAATCATGTCTAAACCCAATGTCTTTTTAATGCCTCCTGATGTCCCAAAAGAAACTCCTCATACAGTTTTACCCAGTAAGTAACCTGCATGTGTCAGCTGACCTATTGTGCAGCAATGGAAGAGAGTCATTTGTCAAACTTAAGGTTTGATTACACTGATTAAAGAGCAGCCATGAACTGCATGACACAGTTTTATTGGTAGGATTTTTAAATGGTGAGAAAACCTGTTATTGTTGGTTAAAAAACCTCTTTGAAATTTGAAGTTAATACCACCCTAACATTAACCCTCAGTGGTTTGGTGACCTGATGAATGTTAAAAAGTTCAGAACAGGGAAAGGGTAAAATAACTTGTGAACCACAGAGATATATATTTTTTATTTTGCAGTGTCTTTTGGTGCAGTGTCACTGACTTCTATAGGAATTTGTGTCTCAGCTTACTCTGTCTCTTTACAGGATGAAGTGAGCAGCCGCGTCACAGCAGATGGTAAATGCAAGGTGAGTCAGGGTGAAAAACAGCAGGCCACTCTCAAGCAAACTCAAGCAAACACACCCTGATACACCCCGAATCTGGCAGCACTGCTATTAGAAAGATTGCAAAACTACTGATAATTTGACCTGCTACAAGAGGAAAAACCTACAGCTGCAAAGTGAAATCTGTCTCGGTAATAAAAGTATTAGGTAACTTAACCCCCTGAATGTCTTGATGCATTCTCAATCATCCAGGAAAGTAAATCTCCAAAAGTTGAATCTGTTCATCTGGACGTAGCGTTTTGTGGAAGAAACGTTTCGTCACTCATCCAAGTGACTTCTTCAGTCTCGGCTGACTGCAGGTTTCCCCAATCTTATAAACAGTGCATTTGCATAATGACTGAAACCAGCCCACTGAAGACCAGGCAACAAAGGAAGTTTGACTTACTTGTTGTACGTCGGAAACCACCGCAAAATACGGAGAGTGTCCTCAGTGGCCAGAAGAGACAAGGATGCGACACGGAGGATGTGGACAAGTGGGTGAAGAATTTGTCTGACAGACAGCTCACCCAAACAGAGAAAAACATCCTTGCTAAAGGGTTGAATTTTGCTGTCACACCAAGACAAATCCCACTAGTGGAGCTGATCACAGCCACAGAAACAGCAATTCGTAACAACAATATTGCAGAAGTGGAAGCAGAGCAACTACGGACGAAAGTTTTGGCCTGTCTCAGCAATACAAAGCCCCCAGCATCCAACATCACCATGGAGGAGAGGAAGGCACTCACATCACTTAGTGATGACAACAACATTATCATCCTTCTGGCAGACAAGGGTAGGTGCACAGTATTGCTAAACCAGAAAGACTATCATGAGAAGATTTTGTCACTACTCAGTGATGAAAATACTTATGAGCCCCTGAAACGAGACCCAGGAAGTGGCTACAGGAAGAGGGTGATAGACTGTCTGAAGCAGTTAGAACAAGACAAGGCTATTGACCGGACCTCATACCACAGGCTATACCCAGGGGAGTCTACACCAAGTCTGTATGGTTTAAGGAAAATACATAAACAGGGTGCACCTTTAAGACCGATTGTCTGTATGATCAACTCGGTCATCTATAACATCTCCAAGTTTCTGGCTTCGATTCTCAACCCGCTGGTGGGCAGCTCTGAACACCACATCCAGAACACCCTGGATTTTGTTGAGAAGGTGAGAGATGTCATCATGGAGGCAGATGAAACCATGGTCTTGTACGACGTTACATCTCTCTTCACTTGCATCCCAGTCACGGAAGCGTTGGAGGTAGTTTGTAAGAGATTACAGGATGACACCAACCTCAGCAACAGGACCACTCTCAGCATCGACCGAGTGTGTTTGCTTTTGGAACTGTGTCTTCATTCCACCTACTTCACATACAAGGGTCAGTTCTACAGGCAGAAACATGGGTGTGCCATGGGCTCCCCAGTTTCACCCATCGTGGCCAATTTGTACATGGAAGAAGTGGAAAAGAGGGCTTTGCTATCCTACCCTGGAACACCACCAAGCCATTGGTTCTGATATGTGGATGACACCTGGGTGAAAATCAAATCTCAGGACGTACTACATTTCACGGATCACATTAACTCGGTGGACCGACACATCAAATTCACCAGGGAGGATATGAAAAGTGGCAGGTTAGCCTTCTTAAACTGTGAGATTTCCATCAGTAATGGGGGACATCTAAAAGCTGACGTGTACCGTAAACCTACACATACGGATCAGTATCTAAGGTTTGACTCTCATCATCCACTGGAGCACAAACTGGGTGTCATTAGGACGCTACAACACAGAGCGAACACCATCCCCACTGACACAGCGGCCAGGGAAGCAGAAGAACAGCACATCAAGAAGGCCCTGAGTAAATGTGGTTATCCCAGCTGGACTTTTGTCAAAGCTGGAAAGACACCTAAAGAAAGCTCCAGCCGATCCAGGAGAGAAGGACAACCGCTGCCCAAGCGAAAACCTGTAGTGATCCCGTATGTGTCAGGAGTATTGGAACAGTTGAGACGCATTTTTTCTAAACACCGCGTCTCTGTGGCTTTTAAACCCCAAAACAAGCTGCGCCAAAAACTGGTCCACCCCAAGGATCGGGTCCCCCGACACAAACAGAGTAACATAGTGTACGCTGTTAAGTGCCAGGAGGATTGCCAGGATTTATACATCGGGGAAACCAAACAACCTCTGGCGAAGCGGATGGCACAACACAGAAGAGCTACCTCGTCAGGCCAGGACTCTGCAGCCTATTTACACCTACAGGCCAGTGGACACTCTTTCAACGATGAGGATGTACACATCTTGGACAGGGAGGAACGCTGGTTTGAGCGCGGAGTCAAGGAGGCCATTTACGTGAAAAGGGAAAGACCATCTCTGAATCGAGGAGGGGGCCTAAGGGTACATCTTTCGCCATCTTACAATGCTGTGATTGCAGCCATTCCCCAACTCTCTGTGAATGGTACTCATGGCCATTGATCAGTGGTCTTTGATCAGTGGGTTTTGGTCAGTGGTTGTTGATCAATGGTCATGAGAATTTGCATAATTATGATTAAGGAACTGACCTCCCAGCCCATTGTTCCTTCAGTGGGCTGGTTTCAGTCATTATGCAAATGCACTGTTTATAAGATTGGGGAAACCTGCAGTCAGCCGAGATTTAAGAACTCACTTGGATGAGTGACGAAACATTCTTCCACAAAACGCTACGTCCAGATAAACAGATTCAACTTTTGGAGATTAACCCCCTGAAGTCATGACATATGACTAACCCGATATTTTGAAGAATGTCAAAAGAGACGTTTTTCTAAACAAATGTAAATAGTAGTTATGTGTGTCAATTAGAATAATCTTTGTTCCCTGATAGTCAAGACTTGGAAAAACAATTCAATAAAAACAAAAATGACATATAAGGCTAGGGCTAGGGTTAAAGTTAGGGTTGGGGTTGGGAGTTGTTAATGATGACTTTGGCCTCAGGAAGTTAAGGATTTCTGTCAGAGGGTAAAAACAAGGCATAAAACACCTTTGTTTTCTGATAACAAATTGCCTGCAGTGTTTTGCAAAAGGTCTAACAGGTCAAGTATTGAACAGCTCTTATTATAAACATTATAGGATCGAGGTTTATCCTGTTAAACTGAACCTGGTTGAAGAGAGGGAACATTTACTATCTTTGTTGCATGGACCTGAGATGAGGACTTGAGAAGGAAGACAGAGAATTTATCAGAGTAATGTTTGGATGAGTCATGAAGACAGTAATTATGTAATTGTTAGTAGAATATTATTTGACAGCTGATTTCCTTTGTGAAAGAACACTGACGTTTTTGTGTCTCCTTTTTGTTTGGTTTTTTACTCCTGTTTAAATTGTTGATCTGCGAAATGCAAATTAATAAACAGAAAATTTCCATTCCTCAGATCACAGAGCGAACAGAGTCTCTGAGGAGAAGGTAGGCCTACTAATAAAAAACACACACAAGAATGATCAAAATCTAACACGTGCAGGAACCTTTCTTTCAGTGTAATATGATGTCCATCACCATTTACACGTAGAAACACCAAACTTTCCTCTGGAAGGACATAAAGAGTTTGTACCACATGCTAAAATCAGACAGAATTACACTTTTGCCATGACTGATTCTGTTGTTTATGCATTCTTCTAAAGCACCAGCAACATAAAGAAGACACTGCCACCTCTTCCTGTTTCCAAGATCGACAAGAGACTGGAACAATATACACACGCCCTGGAGGTAAAACTGCAGAGTGTTTTTCTTCTCAACCAGTAAGAGGATATTTGTGGGATAATTGTCTTGTAATCATTAACAGATTCCGCAGACTGATCACTTGAAACCTCAGAGGACACTTTAGACTGCTATAATTTTGTTTTTTATTAGCAGCGGTTGGTTGATCCTCCCTGAGGATCCCTCCCTCCCTCCCTGATCCTCCTTCCTTCTGCTGGAGGTTTCTTCCTGTAAAAATGCAGTTCTTCCTTTTTTTTTTCTTTTTTTTTTTAACATTGTGAGGTCTTTGTTAAAATAAACATATTTTAACCTGAGTGTGAAAAAGATGGTGTGGTCTTGGCTCGTTTGAAAATACGGTTATCATTTATCACAGGGAAAAAGTGTTTCTGGGTATTTATCCAAATAAAAAGAATTCTAAAATTAACGAAAAGGTGATGGTGTTTAATAAAACATAAAGAAAGTGGAGAAAAAACAGTTACATCTATTCAATTTGCCTGTGACTGGCAACAATTATTGCGTTAAAAAACATTTTTTAAATAAACTGGTTTACATTGTCTTGTGAATCACACATCATTATTGCTATATATATAGCAATAATAGGTAAAGTATTAAAGTGAAGGATGTAAAATCAAGAAGAAATTGGTCTGTTGTGCAAATGAGTTTTCATTTTTGTGTATGTGTGGAGTATCATCGTTTCACAATGAAGGCAAAACAAATTCCACTAATATTTGGTTGCTTTACAAACTAGCACTCCTTTACTCGCTCACACAGTGACTCTCTCACTAGATTCTCAGAACTGACCTAAACTTTTCTACTTTTCTTTCTGTCATCTTATTTTTCTCAGCTCTCCTCAAAGGAAGGCCGATCAGGCTGCCAGACAGTGACTGATCTCACTGCTCCCACTGAACCAGTTGCATCCAAGAAGAACCTGTTTGAGGCCGGAGACGCCTGGAACCAAAATGCCACCTCGATCACAGCATCTAAGGTTTATGGAAACATAACTTGTGTGTGTGTGTGTGGGGGGGGGGGGGGGGGGTTGTTGTTACTTTATGTTTCCAATAATTTCCAAAATAATATATTTTAAACAGAAAACGGGAGGCATTCCTAGGGGAATGCTTTTGATATTACTGTAATACATGATGTTTCTCACTTTTCTCTCAGGACGCAGATGCTCTAAAAGTGGGTGTTGCTGATCTCATCAACCAGTGGGTGAAAGGAAGTGAAGACGGAAGCAGATGTAGCTCCCCCTCCAAACCAGCAGTAAGTCAGATTATTATTATTATTATTATTTCTACATGAATTACATTAAATTGATTACATCAGTTTTTAAACAGGTATTTTGCCCAGTCTTTATGTCTTTTTCCAACCAAAAATGGAAAGGCAACAACTACTTTAAAAATATACAAAACCAAAAGTTTAATTTATGATTTTAATGCATGCTGCCCAATTCCATATATGTTCATACGGTCAGTTTGGGTGGCTCAAAAGTCAACATTTACCAGGGTGTCAGGATGATGTCCTCTGCTTCCATGTTTATTAATCCTCTCAGGAAGATTTCTATGGTTCTAAGAGCATGTTTTTGTTCAGATTTTGTCACAGTTAAAAAAAAAAAACCCACACACACAGCAAAAAGAAAAACTTCTTATTCAACAAGCTAGTGGTTAGTGCTTTTTACACAAAACTACTTCTTCTGCTTTTATGGATGTTTCTCTGAACATGAATATTTTCTTGCTTATAACACACTCTTTAAGTATCACACTGTTCACGGTGTCAGCTGCTATCAGCTTTTGTTTAAAGGGTACCCCATTGCTCATATTTTTTCATATTTCATATTTTTTGTCATTGTATATACTGCTATAGCAGTGGATGTTCAACTTAAACATACCCAAAGTATCATGAGGTCAGTGTAGTTTGTATAAATAAAACCAAAAGCTCAGACTTCAGACCTCTCTAAATCAGTAAATAAATAAGATTCATTTAATGTGAATCCTTAAAGTGAATACAAAATAAAGTACAAAATAGTGAAGCTTAAAAGAAGAAAAGTTTGATTTCAGAAGCAATGATGAATTCTGCCATCTGCAAGGGAATGATGTCATGAGTATTTGGTGAAAGAGCAAATCAAACTTTGCCCCACTCTTCATGTGTGTGTCATCTGCTTTCACTGCCAAAGGCTTTGCTATGCACATTGTTGTTTTTTCTGCACTGAGAGTACTTGACATTAAGAGTGTTCAGCTATTCCCACATGGCAGTCTTTCATGCCAATATAATTTAAAAAGGCCACTTTTAAAATGTTTCGTCGTCCTGTGACCTTAAAATGTCTTTTTTGTTGTTGTTCTTATTTATTTATTGTCAGATTCACAAAATTCTCTAAAATTAGCTATGATTCCGTTCCTATCATTATTTATTATTATTTTTATTATTATTGTCAGTTTCATACAGTTTCAGCTTTTTCCTCTATTCTCTAAATCTCTTACTATTTCTTATTCTTTAATGTCTTTCAGTCCACATCATTCTTTGTTCTTTTCTCCTTCAAGTTTTCGCTTCCCAGTTTCTTTTCTGTCTGGTGTAAATCAGCCTCAGGTTTGCAGGCAGTGAAAGTCTGCCCCCTCATGGCAACATCAGCAGCTTTCACATGTTGCTCGTTCAGACAGAGATACCAAAGTGTGGTTTGTTTACTGTTCCTGTTTTCAGGAAATCAAGCCTGGTGGTGTTTTAAACAAGAAAAATTTATGGGAGAGCCTTGGAGACATGTTATCGTCTGGGAAAGAAGGAAAGGTACACGCTCACACGGAGGATGGCAGTACACAAACTTTTAAACGTTTGTCTTGATCAATATTGTTTTATCAACTGAACTGCAGGAGAGCTCCACTGGCAAAAGATATAAATTTGTGGTGACAGGTCACGGCAAGTATGAGAAGGTTTCTGTTGACAGCGGATGCAGTGAGGACATAAACTGCCAGTCAGGTGAGAGAATCCTTTAACTAGTAATGCTAACATTAGAGACGATGCACTATTGTAATGGAAAATGTTGGAAACTTGTCATGTCGTAGCAGCCAGAATGTCAAAAATGACCCAGCTCAGTACAATTTTATGAAACAGCAAATAGCTTGGAAAAGTTAAAAAAAATAAATAAATAAAAATAAAACAAGAAAAAAGGAGAAAGAAAATGAGCTCAATAAAATACAAAATAGAAAATGATGAAGAGCTCAATAAAACACACAATAATCGAGAGATAGCTAATCAGGGAAAAAGTGATCAAATATTCTTTTTCTTTTTCTAGAGGGAGCAATATATTAAGGACTGTTTCATCACATGACTCTTTTATCCAGTTTTATATAAATGTGGAGGAAAGCTCCCCTAAAGTTAAGTTAATATAATATCAGAGTGTGTGTCGCTACAGGAGCGGTGATGTTATTTGCAACCAGAGTTTGTGCAGTTGTGACTGTGACATTGTCACCCACAATGTGGTGGGGCTCATTTGAGCCCCACCACATTGTGGGTGGGGCTCAAATGAGACAATTAATCTATGTGTGGAATATTGATGGAAAAGAATCTAGCTTAATTTTTGAGCAATGGGAGGAAGTACTTTTACAGTTAGTTTAACCATGGCTTTTCCATATACCAAAGCCTTACTTTTACTTTAAAATGTAAAATACTGGCTAAAGGTTTTACTGTATGAATCTTAAATGTAAGTTACAATTACAATTGGTACAGTCTTGAACAATATTTACACTCAAGTTTGGAAATTAAATTACTTAAACCAAATTGTCTGAGTAACAAATAAAAGATTTGTTGCTTTTGCTCAAATGCACACTGAAACTTTTATTTAGCCCACTGTCAGAAATAATCACTTGACCATCAAATGTGAACTAATGTGTTATATTAGTCTGTCACGTTTTCTCTATTTTTACCTGTTTGCATTTTTTTTCATCAAAACTGTCATCATCAGGAAACTGTCATCAGGAAAAAAAAAAGATCTTTCCCTGTTTTTGACCAAACGGGGAAGTCAAATATTAAGACTTTGGAGGGGCTGAAAATAACCCAAGTATAACAGTGGAACATTCTAATGAGCTATCCTCTCTGATCCGCCACTTGGAACTTTCACAGTATTTCCTCAGAGAAGGGGAAAAAAAGAAAAATCCAACAGTTTCACAAAACTTTTTGTATTTTTAAAAATCACACAAAGATATATTAAGCATCAGCATAATAAATGGGGCTGTTTTTAGATTATGTGATTTAAGTCCCCTTCAATGAAGAAATTCCACATCACAATGGTGATCTCAGAAAAAAACCCAAACTAAACAGATTTTGAATCCCAGTAATGTAAGAGAAAGATTTAAACAAAACAGCATCCCGTCCAGCACAATCCTATAGACAGACACGTGAAATATCACAAATCTACTCTTCACTCATTTTCCTTCAGTTTGTCTTCCTACATCAGCCATATTTACTGTCATCATCATTTACCAGTGGTTATATATATACACATCCTTCTTGCAATCTAGTCAGAAGCCCTTAACAATTTGTAACAATGTAGGAAACTAATCCTCACCAATAAAACAGTTCATGTTGTTTTAACTATCACACTAGATGAAGATAGTTTATCATATCATCATTGTTTGGTGGAAACTATCATTCTCCAACATGCTCATACAGGAAAATATCTACTTTCATAGGTATCATTTTGTATTGTTGTATTATTGTAGGTTTTTTACCTTACAATAGAAAGCACCTTGAGGCAACTGTTGGTGCAACTGACTTTGCTGACAGAGGAGCTAATCTTTACCATTATGAATTAAGAGTGATGGAAAAGGGATTTGATTCTGGGATGCCCCCAGCCTGAGCAATATATGATTAAGCTATTAAAAAGAAACAAGTTTTGAGCCATGCTAGCAGCTCTCTCAGTCTGCACTGAGGCACAACAGTGTTTAAGCTTTAATAACATTGTGACAAAGCTAGCACAAGTTTACCAGGCATAACACTTAACAGCCTTAATCATTTTAGTCTAGTTTGTTAGCATGCTAGCATGCTATTGTTAATTAATAAGCCATTATGTATGGTACTTTGGTATCTGAGAACTGGACAAACTAAAGTTTGGACCTAATGAAGGCCCAGACTTGACCATGACTATTTGTGGCAGATAAAAACAACGGTAATTTGGTTGTGTTCTAACAGGGGCATTGATATCAGTACAAAATCTATTGCTTGTTTACATAGAAGGTGAAGATATTAGGTCAAGAACACCCAACAGACCACCGTACCATTGGAAGAATGGTCTATCCAGGTCCTAAAGTTGCTAGCATGGCTAAAACCATAAACATTGCTCCTGTAGTTAACACAATATTTTTTCATTAATGCCCACCTCTGCAGTATGCCAACCTATACACTAATTGTTGTTTCCCGCCTTGCCTGAAAACCAACACTTTTTTCTCATCAATATCTGACTTACAGAAACCTACATTTATTCTGACCACACGTTGAATCTTCATTTGTCTCAGGAAGTGTGCCTTCTTTCAAAATCCATCTGCCCTGTTGTTGCAGGAATGTCAAAGCCCTTTTTATTACACAGACAAACTGCCTGCCAGCGATGAATACTAGAAGCTTTAAATTGTTTAGAAAAATAGAAAAAGGTCAAGCATTACAAATAAAACAATCAAATCTACAATAAAAGCATTTAAAACTCCCAACTAGCCCACGATCAAATGAAAAAAGAAAAATTTAAGCAAGTAGATTTAGAATTTATAATGTGTTTCTTTAATATTTTTCCTCCTTTTTACGTTATGTTTTTTTTTTTTTTGTCAAGTTTACTTTTTTGGTCAAGTAAACCTGCACTTCTTCACCACTAAGAGTACTTGAAAACATCTATTGTGTAGCAGGGATTTCTTTCTTTTTTTTTCTTTACTTTTTCATTACTTTCTTTACCTTTATACTTTAAACTACACCACGGCAATGACAAAGTTCCAGCCTTGGGTCAAACACTTGTTGCAGCGTTGTTGTCATTTTGCAGCCTTCACCACCTTTCCAAGAATAGTCAGCCAATATTTTGTTTTTGTTTTTTTCAAATTACTTTCAGTGTTCTGTCTATTGAGTTATGAATTAGCGATTTGATATATAATTTTCAAATCATTATCATTTCCATCATTCCATATCTGCAGCCTTTGTTGAACCAAATCCTTTGGCTGTTCTGTTGAAGTCCTTCCGTTCTTCCTCCTGAGATTTCCGTTTTATCAGCCCCCTTTCAAACACTGCTGCTATTTTTGTGAGCGGCTTCTCCACTGCTTCTTTCAGCTTCCTGGCATCAAATCGAGGGCTGTACAGTAAAATTGGGAGACGATTGACAAATGAAGGAACCTCTGCCTGATTATCTTTAGCAGACTTTTTCTTGTCTGAATCAGTCTTGTTGGCGTTGATCTGGTGCATAATTCGCTCTTTGGTGGAGAACATCTGAAAGAGGAGTGCATCCCACATCTTCAGTGCTTTAGGACCTTCTTTGTTCGTAGCTACCTCCTGATCATGTTGGTCTGCTGTCGACTTGTTATCAATTTGTTCTATTTTCTTATCGCTGCCACTGGAATTAACCTGAGGTTTAGCCTCTGACTCTGGAAACTGGGGTTCCTCTGGCTCAACGACCATGTGCTTCTTCAGTCGTGTCCAACCACTAAGCTTACTCTTAAGGCCTTTTGGCTTCTGGGCTGCTTTCTGCTCACTGGATGAAGGAGATATTTCTGCTGCAACAGGCTTCTTGTCAGCAATTGAAGATGCAGTTGATGTCACTGACTTCATGGAGGCTTTGACTATCGGGGTTCCTGTTGGTGCAGCTGGTTTGGACTTGAGAACATCCTTGCCTTTGAGTCCAGTTTTTTGCTGAGATAGTGGTGACGTTCCTCTGTTTGGGGATGGAGCTTTTACTGAGATTGAGGCCTGAGGCAGAGAGGCAGGAGTGGCAGAATCAATCACATCGGCTTTAATCATGGGTGGTTTCATGACAGTATCTGTTGCTGGATTTGTGGGGGAAATGCTCTCTACGAGTTGCTCTGTCATAGAATGAATACTAATAGTTGGTGAGCTAACCTGAGCCACATACTGGGGACACTTTGAGGATTCTATTTGTACACCTGAGGACGGTCTTGGAGACCCAAGACCGACCTGCTTAATGGGAGGTTTTGCTTCTGCTCTAGGTCCACTAAGCAGCGAAGAATAGCTGTGATGGGTGAGAATACTAGCGTCAGTGCTTAGTTGGGGGAGTTTTACATCTTGAGCTGAAATTTTATTGTGTTGCATTGGGGAGTTTATTTTTACCTCAGTGGCTGAAGTATCATTAGTTCTAAGGGGTTTTATTTCTGTTTTTGAGGTATTCTCTAAGATAGCAAATGGCTCAGTGGTTCTAGTAGGTGTATTATTTTGAAAAGCTGTAATTGGAGGGTTTATCTGATCTTTCATTATGGTAGTAGAGGGGTTTATTTCTGTCACATGGTTTAAAGTCACAGAGCTTTGAGGGGACAGGGGTATGGTAGGAGTACATGATTGTTTAGGTGTATTACACACTCTTCTCTCTGGTAGAGGGGAAGGTTTAGTTGCTGTATTGGGGCTATGCGGGACTTTTAAATTACTGGTGGCTTCATTGAACCATTGAAAATTTGTAGCAGGCTGTTTATTTGAAGCACCATAAGAGATTGTAGGAGAATTTACAACACACATGTTAGTTTCTATTGATTTGTTTGTTTCAGTGGCAGAACTAAGTTGTTTCAGTAGAGTCTGAGAGCCCACTGAATTCACAGTCTGAGCATTATTTCCAATAATTTGACTAGATCTTGACAGTTGTGTAGTTTGCTGTTCCATAGATGCGCAATATGGTGCAGTATGAACAGTACAAAGGGAAGTTGTTGTATCCATAGATATTTCAGAGTTTTTCAGTTTTCTAGGTGGAGTTGCTGAAGATTTATTGCTTATAACTGGCTCGCTGGAAGAGACTTGTTTATTCACATGGTTTCTAGTAGCAATTTGATGTTCAGGTGTGTCAGATTTGCCAAACTGGTTACCATCAACAGAGCCACAAAGAGAAGTATTCATGGCTGGCTTTATTGAAGATAGACTCTCAGATCTGTCATTTTTCATCTGAGGGCTTTTTGGTATCATATGCCTCATTGTAGGGCTAGGAGGCAATGTTTGCTTACCAGCCTGTAAAGCATTAAATATTGGATTACCACTCACTGCTGCATCTGCCATTATTGGCAGGGCAGTTTCCATGTGAAGCCTGTTGGGGACTTTGGTTTCAGCAGGAGGAATAAACTGAGTATTGCTGTTTTGGAAATTGTTTGACTGTGTCTTTTCCCGTTGAATTGCCTCCAGATTTCTTAGTAATCTTGGTGGAACTGCATCTGTGAAAGAGTTTGCATTTGGTTTGCTGGCTAGTTTGTTTTCATTTAAGGGTATGCTAACCGCTGTGGTCCCTTTTGAAAGACTAGGAGCAGCTTGTTTTGTTTCAAACTCACAATTTGCTTGAATGTTTTCTGTTTTGGAAAATGTAGTGGAAAGACATTCTATTGCCATATTATCAGTTAATAAACCTTCTCTCTCAGTGATGGTCTGTGGATGTACTTTGTCAACTGCTGAGTTTTTGTCTCTGTTAGCATCAGTATTAATATAATTTATCAGTTTGGGTTCTGTATTTGCTTGGCTTGATATTACTCCATCTTTAGTATTAAGAATGATTTCAGTTGCTTGTTGAGCAATTACTCTGCTAGAGTTTGTGTAAAAACGTATCCCTTGAACAACACTACTTGGATTACTGGATCCTATAGTCTGTGTGTTTATATTTTTGCTAATATTTGTTAGCTTTTGAGGCTCTTTTGCTGCCACATTGAATGAGTCTGTTTTTAAAGGGTTTTTGTTTGAAATCTTGGGTGACTGAATTGTGGCGGTATGTAGGGCAGGAGGGTTTGGTTCTGTATTTACAGACATATTTGATAACATGGGCAGACAGCTCTTATTTTCAACTGGTTGATTATGTGTATAAACCTGCATTTCTGCTTTGGGTGGTTGTATAAATTTGGGACTTTGGTCAGCTACAGGTTGTGTGTAGATACTATACTCAGCAGAACATACAGATGCTGTGACAGGCCCATAGGATACCGCAGACCTTGGGGCTGTAATAACTGTCTCCTTGGGGTGCATATTTAAAAAAGTGGGCTCACTGATTGATATATCAGCAATGCATTCGGCCATTAAAGGCATAATGTTCCCAATGTTTGTCTTAGTGGACACTTTAGTTTGCTTTTTGACATCTTCTCTTTGTTTGTGTAGTGTGGCTTCGGCAGGTATTTTAATCAACATTTTGTTGGACTGCTGCATTCCTGAGTTGAACTCGTCATTAATAATGTCGCTTTCTGAGAATTTGGACTCTGTCTGTGTGGGAGGAGATTGAACTAATGGGTTTTCACAGTCGGACAGGTTTTTCTCGGGCTTGGCATTGATTTGGACATTTGGCAAACTGACTCCACCAGCAGTTTCGTAAGTTTGGACTGGACCTAGCTCTGTTTTTCCTGACTGGTCTCTTTTATTAGTCTGTGAAACTTGAGGTGTTTTATTGGGCTTGTAACCATTTTCTATAAAATGTACCACTTTTGTTTTAGGGTGTGTTTCTGCATTTAGATGTATTTTAGTTAAGGCTGAGGAAGAACTTGACAAACCATTGTTATCAGTGAGGCATTTTAGTGCTGCCTCTACAGAAAACTGTGCCACACTTTGTGTGAGTACCTCACCTGCTTTAGGTATTGGTATTGGAGCCTCAGAGTATGAGGCTTTTGGTGTGGATACATCACTTGGGGATTGTTGTATTGTTTTCTGTGCCAAGCCAAGGGGAATCTCAGGTTTTACTGTGTCCACGTTAGATGTTTTAAGTGATTGCATTCCATTACTGTGAGCTTCAGACCAATTTTCCTCAAAGACATCTTTCCTGCATGATATAACCTGTTCAGCTGGATGTTCAGAATTGTTTGATGATGACACAGGTTGTAAACTGTGAACTGAAGAGGGCAGAACCTCATGTCCATTGAGCTGTTTTTCTGGCTTTGAGATATCTGAGCAATCTATGCATACATCCGAGTGTAGTTTATCGGCAAAGCTTTCATTATTCCTGGGGGATACATGGCTGTGATGTGATGTGATAGTCCTAATTCCACCATAGGCAGCATATTCAGCTGGAGTCAGCCCATAATATGTAGATCGTGATTTGGGCTTTGAATTTGCTAATGACATTTGACTCTCCAGCAGTGATGTCAAAGACTTGCGTGCCTCGATGACAGGAGGGCGATAGGTGGTGGACACTGGGCTGGAACACGGTGGTATTTGGACTGATGTCACTGGTGTAGGGTTAGGAGTCTTTGGCACGTAAAGAAATGATGGAATCTTTGGCAAAGACAAAGCTTCATTTCCAGAAAAGTGTCCTGCATTTTGTTTTGGAGTGACAAGTCCTGTTGGTGTTGGTTTGGCCATGGGGATGTTAGGTACAGTCATTTTCTCTCTATGGCACAGCTCTGAACTGCCAACACTTAAATTTATAGAACTCCTCTGGGTATGAATGTCTACCTCTTTGTAATTGCTGGCTTGCTTGAAAGCAGACATGTTATTATTATGAGTCTGCCTTCGTTCTTCTGTGGCAGCTGGGGGTTTACTTATAGCACTAGTGTGAATCACTGAATTGTGTCTTGGAGCCTCCTTGGGGAGAACAGGTACTTGCATATCTTCAGAAGAGCTGAATGCAGGACTTGCGGCAAATAAAAGCGGGTTAGGTTTTGATATTTCAAAAATGGGTGTGGATACTCGATTTGGCATGCAAGAGGGAGTCTTAGGTCTTCCATGCTGTGTCCTAGAAAATGATGTGTTCTGCTCTGTTTTCACCACTGACACAGCTGTTTTCTCCTTGAATGTGGCAGATAATTGTGCACCATGGTAAGCTGAATTTATTGCTGTGAGGTCTTGGATGGAGGAAGGTTTAGAAATTTCATAAAATGTTGCCTTTGATGTATAAATCCTAGTTTGTGTGACTTCAGGCTTTGGCTCTTTCACTGCTTCAACAAGTGATATTTTTGAGGCGGTTACTTCAGGAGACATGTGGCTTGGAACAAAGTGGCCATTACTGGTAGGTCTGGCGGTCCAAGACGATATCTGGCTCTGAGGGTTGTCCTTTGAACCGGTATCGTTCTCCCTCTGGCTCGAAATAAAAGGTTGTGTGTGACTGTTGTAAATTGATCTCAGCACTGGAACAGAAGGTTGTTCTGCAGCTTGACGAGGTGCCAGGTCTGGGCCATAGTGGGTGGCAGCTGGGGAGAGGGTCAAGCCATGAGTTGATATTTTAGGACTGGACTGCGACATAGTGACTGGAGGGACTGTTGTGGCTGACCCATGGGAATTTTGTGTCATGTTTACATTGACAGTAGAAGAAAGAAGTGACGTTTTAAGCTTATCGGGTGACAAGAGGGCTGGTGAACTCAAAGGTGGCATTGTAAGAGGAGTAGCATCATCAAATAAGAAAGAGGAGCACTCATACAGCGGAGCTACCTGCTCGTCTACTGTCCTGAACTGAGCTGCAAGGGGCTGAGGAGGGAAGCCACCAGTTTGGCCATATGAGATACTCTGAGAATGAGGGAATGCAGATGGAGAGTGACTATAAAGGGAACCAAAGGGAAAACCAAAAACAGATGAATCAGCAATGTAGACTGAATCTGGTGTCTTTGGTGGGCTAGACTGGTCGCTGTGTTCGAGGTCTGTGCTTGCTTCATTGACAGGTGACAAACAGGAGCGAAAGGGGATGGGCGTCTGTGTGAGGCTGCCTTTTTTCTTGGCTCTCTTCTTCTTGAGTTTCTGAAGTCTTGCGTTGTCTTTTCCCGGCTTTGGCAATAAGGGCGGAGGATATGGCTGGGAAAGGTCAGACTCCAGCCCGTTGCTGTAGTTGACTTCCATCAGCATTTCACACTACAAAACAGGTGACACACGTCAGTCAGAGATGATGGATTAGTCTAAATAACGCAAAAGAAGAGTTCTGACTAAGACTAGTTTGCTTAGTCAATATTTGTAATTGGACAAAGACAACATTTCCTCAAAAAAGAAATTAACTCTATAAAAACATCAAACAAATACTTTTGTGATGATGTTAGACATCACCATTGCTAAACACACTGATGATGAAACAGTTTTGGCATTCCCTTTGAAGGCTTAAGAAATAGACTATTAAGTCTTCAGAGCAGCTTTTTTTGTTGTTTTTATGAGATGTTGCAATGCATGATAATCTCAGTCGCTGCACAGCTGCAAATGTTGTTTTTGTTCCACAACAAAGTTGACACAAAATGTACACATGAAGTGCCAGAAATATTATGAGCAACCCATCTTCATTAATTAGAGATAATAGGTCTTTGATAAAGGTAATTCATTCTACAAGTGTAAATGCTAATAATATGTTTGTTTGTTTTTTCCTTCACAGCTGGCCACTTCTATGAAGATTTGTAAAACGCATGTTGGATTATGAAAGTACAATGCCACTATCACTTGACAATTCTCTGTATTTCTGCCTTTAGGTTGGGGAAAGTACTTAAATTTTCTGTTTCCTGTGGCACTTTGTTGTAATATTGCAAAATGTAGTGAAGCAAAAAGTAGGTCTTATCTCTGTTTATACTATATTTTTCTGATGGAACTTAATACATCTTTGACTACAGATAAATAAATTCAGTTACACTGAGTGCTGATGATTGATTATGGTACTTTATCTGTTTATAATTTTCTTCTTTTGCATTCATTGATTTGCTCTTAGGTGCAGTTAAAATCTTTTGCTGTGTGCCCAGAATTCATCTACATGCTAGCTGTACTGATTTAACCTCTGCAGATGGGCTCCAGGCCAAGTTTTCAGCTAGGTTTAGGAAACTATGAGCTCATATGACAACAGGCTCATTAGCAGGTTTCATAACTTTTAATTGGGTCCTGAAGATGCTGCACAGTTACAAGAAGTGTCACTATTTGAAATAGAAAGGCATGTAAAGTCCTTCCTTATGGCAAGGCTGCTTTGAAAGGATGACAAACTGCTAATAAAAATAGTGTCTCAAGAAGACTGCAGGATTTAAAAATGGCCTCTGTACCAAATAAAAGTAAACCGAAGGAAGCTCACTGACACATACAGGAGGGTGACCAGATTCATGTTGAGGAGAGGGGTGGTAGCTTTAAGTCCATGACCAAAGTTTTAAAAAGTGAGAGGGAGTAAACTCGGCTGAAAATGATCAACCACTGATGGCACAAATGGTAAAGTGTCCTCACCTACATAACACCTTTTTAGCATTTGTGGTTGTACAGAGTGTTTTACAATGTGTTTGTTCACACAGTTATTCACACAACAATGGCAACAGGAGCCGTCAGGGGCAACTTTAGGTTCAGCATAGGAAACTTTGGCACATATAGAACAACTGAGGATAGATCTACAAATACAGCATTTGATGGATTATCTACTATACTGTCTAAGCCACACCTTACCAAACAGAATTAGAGGCCAAAGACTAAAAACATGATTATCAGACATACCTATAAAAGAAGCAAGTTTTTTAGACGTAAATGAAAGAGAATTACTCTACAAAGTTGAACTCCAGCTTGAAACCGGCTTAGTTTCAGTTGGATATAATGTTGTTTTGTTGTGGACTAAAGCAGTCTGTGCTGCTGAGTATGAGCTGAATCGTTCCCTTTCCTCCTGAACTCTGGAGTATCTTTGGGTGGCTGCAGAAAATGTCTGCAGTCTAATTTTAGTCTTAGGGAAATAAGAGCAAACATCCTGACACCGAGCACCTGCTGCCTGCTGTCCTGCACTCACTGAAACAGCCTCAGTCTGCTGGAAATTAATCCCAGGGCCAAATCCTCTCAGAGTTGCTCCCAATGTGAGCTTAGCCTCATGTTTCGAAGTGATGATTTCTCTTAAATTTTTATTGTCCTGCTTGCACCAGTTTTGTCCGAAGAAAGCATCAGACGTTTAGCCCTTACATGAGCTTGATTTCCTTTAAATACATTAATTGTAGCAAATCTTCTGTGAAATCTTCTGCCCCACCTTCAAATTTTAACACCCTGGGATATTTGGAAGGTTTTGTGCAAATGTTTATCATGAACCCCTGTTGTCAAAGTGACTCCTGCTGTCACAGTGACAAGAAGGCCAGCTGACACTCAAGAAGACCCCCTTTTAAGGCTCTGGGGTTGGACGTGGGAGGTCTCCAGTGCAGCAACTCAAAAGAGGAAAGTATAAGATTAGCTGCTTGCATTAAAACTGTGTCATGACCTCAATCTTTAAAGAGCTCAATTAGGCAAAATGGAGGCCGAGCATGATAATTGTTATCAGAGTGCTGCACATATTCGAAACACTTACCTGAAGTGTTAAGTGTTAGGTAGATGTTGTTTGTGTTTTATTGGTCAAACTGCAAAGCAAACAACATTTTTGTGTAAGAAAATAATTGAAGAATTCATTTAGACAAGAATAAATGTGTTGTTGCACAGTTTTGATTGAAAACTGGTTCATGCTTTGATTTTTGCTGTCATAGCACAAAACTGTGCTGAAAAGTTCATTTTAAACTTTGCATTGCAAGTTTTCCTTCTCACGGATATTATGTCTGATATGCATCATGCGTTTAAGATTTCATATCGTGCACTTGTTGCTATCAAATCCTATGTGCTCTTTGCAGGTTAGCACCTGGCCAACAGGCCAGGAATATGTTGAAGAACCACCAGCTTGTCAATCAAACAGACACTGAGTTTGACTGGTTTACCTTCAGTGAGTTGCTGTCAGGACCAACTGCTCTCTGCTTGTTAATCCCAGCTCAGGGTGCCACAGGGCCGTCCCGTCCTGAAGTGAAGTTGAGCCTTGGGGAGCAAGCCACAGTGGCCGTGGCTACTCCAAAAATAAAAATGTTTCCTGCAGTGTGTGTTGCAATGGCAGACGGGGGGTTTCCATGCCACCTGAGATGGCGGAGGTGCCGCCCCTACAGGCAGCTGATGGCCACCTCTACCTGAAGAAAGGTGGTAACTTTTATTTACAGCAACTCAGTCATTCGGGGTGGACATCAGCTGGACTGGGGTCACTGGTTTGTAACCCACATTTAATTGTTGTTTACATCACAGCCATGCAATACAGAAAAAACATGCATGGTTACCTGGCTAATTAGTAGTCCACTATAATGATATGGTTAATGACTCTGTCATACTAATTTATTAATCACAACTTTATGATTATCTTTTTTGCCTCTGAAAGTATAGATATAGATATAGAATTTACCACCAGGGGCAGTATTGTGCCGCACAGTGTAGCAACTATGAGATAGTATTGTCAATATACTTCTTATTTATGTGAAACTGTGCTGGGATGCTGGTTGTTGAATACTGAGCTCTGATACCTGAAATTAATAACTAACTATCACTCAGTTTTAAAAGATGGGGTGGGGATATTCGGCAATTCACTGCATTGCAAATATTACAAGAAGCAGATAAAAAGAGATTAATGTTAATGTTAGAGGAACGTTAGATTTAAAGTTTATGTACGTGGGACCAAGTAGAAATCTTGGGTAAATTTAGGTCCCCACCGAACTTTGAGTGGGCAGCATATGGGCCTTTAGAAAACTTATCACAATCTATTGAGCTAACGCATATCATTTGAATTTATTCAAAAATAATCTTTGATAAGTGTAATGAATTAATTAGCAATAACAATAACAGGAATGGTTGAGGTATTTGCCTTAATATATAGTATTTATTTTGGTGTATAGCCAAATTAGGCTGGCAACCACTACTCAGTCATCAGGGTGCAAGGTTGTTAGAGGTTGCAACATGTTAGCAAATACTTAGCAATAATAAGATTCATCTGTAGCCATGTGAAGTCCAATATTCATTCCCCTTTTAGCTCTGAGTTTGGTCTCACTAACTGTAACTTAGTAACGTGTGATGCCACAAAGAAATTTTAAAGATTTTTGGGTGTATATGTTTAACACTTCAGTTTCAGTTTTAAGTTTTATTTGTCATATGCAAGTTAGCACAGGGTCACATTGCAATGAAATGTATTTGACGAGCACAAGACGGATGATCTGATATCGTGGTGTTGGTGTTGTTCCCAGAGCATCATGAAAATGTTGTTCCAGGTTCAACATTGCAAGTGACCAATCACACTGTTGTGACGTTATTCTTTTGCGCACCAAGGCATTCGTGCATTTATTCCAATGTTGCAAGGACAATATCAATTCTGCTTACCGTTTATTAAAGGGTTAGGGTTAGGGTCAGGGTCCATTGATCGGCGGACAGAGGCGGTTTCTCGCAGATTAAGTACAGTTTTGTTTTACGGCGTTTTTTCCCGAAGTCGCAAAAGTATGACGTCACAACATTCTGATTGGTGACTTGCAATGTTGATCCTGGAACAACATTTAGTATGATGATCTGGGAACAACACCAACACCACGATATCAGATCGTGCAGCAAAAGACAGTCACTCAGCAGAATGGTACAGTAGAAAAAAATAGTAAAGAGCAAAATATTAATAAAATATAGTAAAAGAAAAAAAGATTTACAGTTAACAGACTAAATATATATATATATATATATATATATGTATATATAAATATATGTACACTCTAGTGATTAAATAAAGAAAATCTTAAATAGGAATGTGACGGGGGGCAAATGGGATATTGCACAGTGGCAGGAATGAGTAGCAGTGCAGACTGAACAGTACAATTTTTTTAGCGGCAGTTAGTACAGTATTGCACATTCTTTTCCTAATATAAATACCAATAAAGTGAAGTGACCAGTGCAGATTGTACAGTGTACTTGTGAAGCTGCAGGGTAGCTTCTGAGTGCATCCTGTGGAGTGTGTTTAAGTGTTGTGGTTGAGGTGTCGTATGGCTTGATGGTAGAAACTGTTTTTAAGTCTTGTAGTCCGAGCAGACAGACTCCTGTAACGTCTGCCAGATGGTAACAAGGAGAAGAGCTTATGTGCTGGGTGGCTGTGGTCCTTGATGATGCTGTGTGCTTTGCAGAGGCATTGTTGAAGATAAATGTCCTGAATGGCAGGAAGCCTCGTGCCAGTGATGTGCTCTGCTGCCTTCACCACCCTCTGTAGTGATTTACGGCTGCTAGCAGAGCAGCTTCCGTACCAAACTGTAATGCAGCTTGTCAGCAAGCTCTCAATTGCACACCTATAGAAATTTGAGGTGATGTTAGTGTTGCCAAACTTCCTCAGCCTCCTCAGGAAGTAGAGTCGCTGGCGAGCTTTCCTGATAGCAGTGTCTGTGTGAAGGACTCCAAGGAATTTGAAGCTGCTGACCCTTTCGACCTTGACACTGTTTATGTGGATGGGCTGGTGTTCCCTGATTGGTCGTTTCCGGTAGTCCACTATCATTTCTCTAGTTTTGCTGATGTTGAGAGACAGGTTATTTTCCAGACACCACTTGTAGTGCCATCACCTCCTCTCTATAGGCCGTCTCATCGTTGTCTGTGATGAGGCCTATGATGGTTGTGTCATCCGCAAACTTGATAATGGTGTTGGACTTATGTTTAGCAACACAGTCGTGTGTGAACAGGGAATAAAGGAGGGGGCTAAGCACACAACCCTGTGGCGTTCCTGTGTTTAGGATGAGTGATGAGGAGGTGTGCTTACCAACTCTCACCACCTGGGGCCTGTTTGTGAGGAAGTTTAGAATCCATCTGCAGATTGGTGTGTTCCTAGCCCAAGGTCGACAAGCTTCGAGGCAAGTTTTGAGGGAATCATAGTGTTAAATGCCGAGCTGTAGTCGATGAAGAGCATTCTTGCATATGTATTCCCTTTTCCCAGGTGAGTGAGGGTGGTGTGCATTGCCAGGGCAATGGCATCCTCCGTGGCTCTGTTTGTCCGATAGGTGAACTGAAGAGGGTCCAGTGTGTCAGGGAGGGAGGAGCAGATGTGACCTTTGACTAGCCACTCGAGGCACTTCATGATGACAGATGTCAGTGCAACAGGATGGTAGTCATTCAGACAGGAGACCACTGATTTCTTAGGAACGGGAATGATGGTGGATGTTTTGAGGGACGTGGGGACCACTGACTGCCTCAGGGAGAGGTTGAAGACTTATTTCTCCTGCAACGGTATTTGCTCAAGCAAAGCACTGAAGTCTGCTGAATTATCAGCATTTGTCATCATTTAGCCATGCTTAATAATCAATAGCATGTTCATGGCTACTTCTGACTTTCAGCTGACCAGTTAAATCCAGTCATTTATTCACTAATGCAGCTTGACTATAATGATTCAGAAGAGCTTAGCTCATGGTTTTACTCAATCTGCCAAACCGTTTTGGATTCTGTGGCCCCATTTAGGCAAGGAAAAGCCAAATCTGAACCCTGGCTGAATGAACCCACCCGTGCTGCCAGAACAAAGTGTCGGAGAGCTGGACGTGCAAGAAGGATAAACTTCTGGTGTCATATTAAATATTACAATATTACTGGATTTCAAATCAGAAAACCGTTCCCTTTATTATGCTCTCCCTCTTCAATTTTTCAACAACGTCTTCCTCACTATAGCACAATTTTTACATTCCATTGTAAATAGCAGTTTGTGCTCTGGTGTTATACCTGTGAATCTTTAACATGCAGTAATTCAGCCTCTACTCAAGAAACCTGCACTTGATCCTGATATTATTGCAAATTACTGGCCTATTTCCAACCTGCCTTTTATCTCAAAAATTCTTGAAAAGGTAGTTAACAAGCAACTGATGACCTTTTTAGAAGAACGTGGTATTTTAGAGGTTTTTCAGTCTGGTTTTAAAGCTTTACACAGTATAGAATCTGCCCTTTTAAGAGTTTTTAATGATGTGTTTTTAGCAACTGACTCAGGTGACTGTGTTATTATTGTGCTTTTAGATTTAACTGCTGCCTTTGATACAGTGGATGATAAAAATTTAATTTCCTGCTTAGAGCAGCTGGTGGGTGTCAGGAGTACTGCGCTGTAGTGGTTCAGATTTTATTTGGCAGAGTGAACTTTCTCTGTGAAACTTGGTGAGTGTGTATCCTTCGCTGCTTCTCTTCAGTGTGGCGTCCCACAGGGTTCAGTTTTAAGCCCCCTTGTTTTCTCTCTATACCTGCTACCCCTTGGCTCTATTTTCAGGAAACATGGGATTTCTTTCCATTGTTATGCCAATGACTCCCAGATTTATATCCTTCTTAAAAAGATAAATGCTTTCTCAGTAGACTCCCTGTTCAGATGTCTTGATGAAATAAAGGCCTAGATGGCTTCGAACTTTTTACATTTGAATGAGCAAAAAACAGAAGTGATGGGTTTTGGTGGCACTTCTATGGATTTGGTTCCTTGGCACATTATGTTAAACTGGTCATTGCTAATCTGGGAGTTAAAATGGATGCAGATCCTAAACTTGAAAGCCAGGTCAGAACTGTTGTAAGAACTAGCTTTTTTCATTTAAGGCAGTTAGCCAAAATAGCTTTTTGAGACGGTAATCCATGCCTTTGTTACATCTGAGCTGGATTAATGTAACACACTTAATTGTGTGAGTTTAAAACTCTTCTTAAAACATATTTATTTGCTGAGGTCTTTGGCACTTTTTAAGAGGTTGACTCTATTATTTCTATTTTTTCTAATCCCCTGTTTTTAACATATTTGATGTTATTTTCTGTTTATATATGTACAGCACTTTGTGAACCCTGGTTTTATTTTAAAGTGCTTTATAAATAAAGGTGGTATGGTATGGTAAGACTTCTCTTCATTACTCTGCTGGTACTCATGTATTTATATTTGTCAGTGCGGATTAGGCTTTCTTCCTTGGAGGCCTTAATGAATCCTAACAGGATTTATTAATATCTTGAGAAGCAGCTAATCGGGCAGCACACTGTGTACAGGATAAGTGGTAAGATAAATTCAATGAGTCCATTTAAACCATGTTTTTTTTTTCTTTCCTATTTCTATTTTTATAAAGTAGTTTTTCAGGCTTTTTGAATTTCTTTCAAAGATTTCTTTGGACATCAGCTGCTTGTTTATTCATTTTGAGTCCACTCCTTGATTTGTTTGTTTGTTTCATAAACCGCTTAAGCACTTTATGAAACAAACATTTATGCTTGAATGATCCTATGAATCATTCAAGCATAAATAATGCCCCTACTGCTCCACAATGTACCTGTTTCTCACTCTCATGGTCAATTAGTGATGATTAGCTTGTTTGTTCCTGTTTATGCTAAATTGAAATTTTATATGAATGCAAAAAGAGATGTAGAAGGTTGGTGTGACAGTAGTGGATGATACGAATAAGATAGGTAGAGGCAGACCCCTGAAGTGAAATAAAGAAGGACAAGAACAAGAGTAAGAGAAATTGTCCCAGCTGCCGTAGGGTGAGAGGTGGGGTACACCCTGGACAAGTCTGCAGTCCCATACAAACTATTTTTTAAAAAAAGGTTTTCTCATTACATTTCACATTTTGTTTGGTTTCAGGGCCTCATATACATTAATGCTACAGAATTACTGATTTAAGTAACATTTGACAAGGCAACAGTTCGAAAGCTACTAAATTTATCACATAAACTTAAACATGACACCAACAGTGACAACAGTGACACCCTGCACAGCCAAGGGCCGGAGACTTACAGATTTGATGGTTTCAGGATCTCATCTCTGTTTTTGGTGTCTGTTCAAGCAATGTCCTCTGCCAGCAGGGACATGACTAGAATGAGAATTAGCACCTCCAAGTCTGTAGCTTAGCAGAAAAGGATAAATACCCCACTCCAAGATGGGCATGAGCTGTTGCTTGAAGGTGAAGCTGGCAACTTACAGTTTGAGCATCCCTAAACAAGGGTGTTGGCTAAAAGAATAAGATCACAGGGGTGCCAGTTTAGTTCAAAGTAGGGCTGTTCGATATAACGATATATATCGGATGACGATATAAAAACATCTATCGTTTCATTTTACGCTATCGTTTGTTTTGTGGTGTCGCAAAATAAAGTGTTTACGGCAATATTTTTTCATCATTTTGATGGTCACTGTAGTGGCTATATTAATTTCTTAAAGTTCTCTCTTTCTCTTATATTTAATATAACCACACTATGGACGGACAAGAGCCTGTTTTTATGTGTTGTCGTTAGCAACAACGACGGTAACACCATCGCGTGTCCGCTTGTTTATGTTTCACATAAACCTTTCACAATAAAGCTCAAGATCCTGTTGAGACTTTTCAAAATAAACCGAATCACGTGAAAGAGCAGATTATTTACGGTTGAGAAGTAAAAAAGAGCCGCCAGGTGCTAAAAAATAAACCTTAGACTCAAACGTTAGAACAGACTTTTCCCCGCAGCACGCCGTGTAATAAATACTCACAAAGAAAACGGCGGCTGTTACAACTTATGTCTAAAAATGTATCGTTTCATGCATCTGTTAAAACACTCGACTCCAGCTACATGACGCGCAGCTGGAAACACTTCCTGCAAGTCGAGCTGCCCGAGATTCACAGAATTTACAGAAAACGTTACATTTTTGTGATTTATATCGTTATAGGGACGATAGAATTCTTATATCGGGATATTAGATTTTGGTCACAGCCCTAGTTCAAAGTGTGAGCAAGCGACCATATGCCACAAAGTTTAAACAGGCTTTCTTTCTTTCACTGCTTTCCTGTTTATTCTGCACTGCGCTATGTGATTAGGGATTGACAAAAAGGCCCAAAACAGCTAAATGGTATCAGGCATCCTACTAGGATGGTTCCTAGGTGATATGTTTTGAGCTTGTTCAACTGGTCGGGGAAGACCCAGGACATGCTGACATTATGAGCATATCTGGCTTTGGAATGTCCCCCCACAAGAGCCGGAGGAGGTGGTCTGGGAGTCTCTGTGTCAGACTGGATCTAGAGTAGAAAATAGATGGACATTAACAGTTTTGAGGATACCAACTGAAGAAAAATCATGTCCATATTTTTCAGTGAAACAAGCATACTGGCAAAGTACAGTACAGATGACTGATAGGGTAAAAGTAAAATTCAAATAGTCAAAATTAAGTACATTTTGTATAATTTATTCAGTCTGAGTGGCAAGTTCTTACACACATAGTCCTGCTTGAAAAAAATAATTACAATATGAAGAGTAGAAAGCCAGATGAATATATGGCTCATGTTTCTAGGAGAGGCACAGTAGTGATGCAGGATAGCACTGTCACCTCAAAGTGAGGAGGTCCTGGGTTTGAATCCACCAGCCGCCTGAGACTTTTCTGTGTGGGGTTTGCAAATGCTCTCCCCGTGCCTGCATGAATTCTCTCTGAGTACTCTGGCTTCCTCCCACAGTCCAAAGACATGCATGTTCGGTTACTTAGTGAATTTTAAATAGGCCATGAATGGTTGTCTGTCTCTGTGTGTTAGACTGATGAGGTACAGCCCTGTGACAGCTGGTATAGGCTCCATCCCCCCGTGACCCTGAACTGGACAAGTTTAAGAAAGTGGATGGATGAAAATAAAAGACTTAGAGTTTTTAGTTGTTGGGGTTTTTCTTTACTGTTATAGCACCAGTGAGCTGTTGGAAACACTGGCCGCAAAGCACAGTGCAATGGCACACTATCCAATTCTCTTTATCCATCCATGGTTCACCACGCCCCCACAGAAAACCACCCTTATGCAATGGTATGTTTTTGTTTATACGACTGGAGTAACACCACTACCATGACTATCAAAAACAGGCAACAAAGTCTTAAATCTTGTCTGTTGAATCTATTTGATGACCTGTTTTTCAAAGGTTTATTAGTTTTATTAAAGGCTTGTTCTGCAGGACATAGTATTGTCTTTTTTATTGTTCCTTAAATCACATAAAACTGACAGATTGTCAGCGGGCATTCAGTGTGCAGCCCGCTTCTATTATTGTTCTTTCACTCTGACTGGCTGTTTTACTGACTGGCTGATGAAGCGGCTGGCGCATACACTCACATACACACACACTTTCTCTCCATTGTCTGGATGCCAAGCTTATGTGTAAGCCCCACACTCAGCCTTCTATCACTGTAAATTTAGCAACAGAAGCTTCTCAGCTGCTCCTTTCCAAAACCTGAGCCCTCCTCTTCCATCCACAGTATTTCACCCATCTCCTTCTCCAGGGTCATAGCTGCAGGCCCCCCACACCCTCCCCACCTTCTCCACACATAAACATATATGCTACACACACACACACCTCGTTCTTATCCCACAGCCAATAAGGGCCTGATGGGCTCAAGTATCACATACTATAACACAAGAACTTATTCTCTGAGCGGAGCCTGCAGTTCCTTACAGACCTTCATCTCCATCGTCTAAGGAGTTTCTCTTCTTCTCTGAGGTAAGATGACAAGAGACACTCGAGAGCCTGGATTCACATTTGAAGATGGTTTCTGAGATTTTGTTTGCTCTTTTAAATCTGCTTTGGAGGTTTTGGTTTTGTTACATTTGCGGAGAAGGAGAAGGAAGTCTCAGGGTCACAAACACCAGATAACAGTTTGTCCTCAAACACTGCAAAGTAGCGTTTGGACATAGACATGTTCACTGCATGTGTACTTTATGTTTTGGATGGTTTATAGTCCATATCAAGAGCTGGAGTCCAATTTCTTGGGCTAGTTTGATTGGGAAGTTCACTTAAAAATGTTTCTATGTAAGATGAAAGGTGGAAACAAAATTTATGTGCTTTCTAAAGCTGATCATCATTTGTAATGAAGGAGAAATGCATTCAAGCAATCTGACAGCTGTACTTAGTACGTTTAAGCAGCTTGTTGTACAAGAAACTGCATACTGTGAAGACCCGAAGGGACTTGTGATTTGGAACTTTAAGTATTTAATCTATGTTACATTTACATTCATTTCCAAATAACATACCTGCTGCAATCGAGATGAAGCATGGCTTCAGATGTGAAGTTAGTCCTTCTGAAATGTCTGATATGAATGTAACTCCAGGATAATACTGTGATGGTGGTTTGGAGAGACTTTCAAATGAGCAATGGACATAAGCCTAGAGCTTATCAGGGGGTCTAACCACAAAGATATGCAGATTCTCTGAGCTTAACATCAAGCAGGTATTTATTTTTATTTTCATTGATTCCACTTACAAATTCACACAAATATGTACACATTAAGATTTTTAAAGAGATGCTCACATGTACACCAGTTTAGCATTGTGTTTCAGGTTGTAGATGAGAAGATGCTTATTGTTAGATTTCTGCATTTAATCAAGCATTTCACCTTGGTAACTCTTTAATCTTAGATCATTGTCATTATGCCATATCCTTTGTACTCTTAGAAGCACTGCAAACAAGTGTTTCATCTCAGAGACACAGAGGTTTGATCTTCTACCTACAGTTTTCTCTCACCCAGACTGATGTGATGTGTCTATATATTCCTATCAAGTTGGCATTTCAATCTAAATCTGAGTATGATTGGCTCAGGATGCGACTTTCCTCGGCCGTCTCACCTGTTATGTCAGTCTTTCAGTTTCAGCGCCAAGTTTTAGTTTCAGAAAGACTCAGAAAGACTTCTCAGCATTCAGTGTTCTCATACTGAAGAAATGAAGTCGCCATCCACTAAATATACAGAGCGCTGAAATGTAGGTATGTGCTGTATGAATGCTGGACACACAGAGGTGAGACCGCTGTCAGCTGTAAGTCGATCAAAGAGCTCATTTGTCGGGGGTGGTGATTGGCTGTTTAACTGGAAAGGATCCTCCCGCTGGACGGAGTCGAGGGATTAAAGAAGCTATTTGGACACTGTTCCTCAGCTGATGGGTAGAAATATGATCCAGAGCTAATCCTCTGGGTCCTCTGCAGCTGTGCCCACACTAAGTGTGAAAGAGTCATCCAAAGACACTTTTTATATATCAAATATGATATAGTTGAATATAGACTATGTAGAGAGGTAGCAGTCCTCCAACAGAGCTTATCCTTGTACGTTTAACCATGGGGAAGTTGTTTGGACCTCACCATTGCAAAAGGGCCTAAAAGAAGGTTTTCACAGTGGGGTTCATTAAATTTTGTTTGTCATGCTTTTTGAACTCTTAAAGCACATAAACATATTTGTTGAAGACATTTGCTTGAAGTTGTTTAGCCCATTTTTTTTAGCATCTGATTTGACTGATTTGTCATACTTGTCATTTTCACTATGATGCACTCACTTTTATTCAATTTGTCCAGCTGCTAAAGATTTCTGCCTCTGCTCTATCTCTGCAGAGGAGGTGAAGTTAATTTTTTTTATGTCCTCACAGATCAGGAGAATAAAATAAATATCTAGCCTGTGGATTTAAGTGGATTGGTTTAAGATGCACATACACCCTTTGCCATTTTAGAGTTTCAGATTGTTATAATGTAAAATCAACTAACTCGGGTTACTGCTTGTTTTAAAAACAATCCAGAAATGGGGCTTCAAAAGTGAAGTGAAACAGTCATGATTTACTGCTCTCTTTTTAGTGAGCTAATGTGTAGTGTCTAGTATATTGCAGTAGGCTCATGAGGGAGCTGAAGCCTATCCCAGCTGTCATAGGGTGAGAGGTGTCGTACATCCTAGACAGGTCAAAACAAGCCTTTAATGATCTTTAAGCTAAAGATGGCTCATATTACAAGCATCTTCTTCTTCTTTTGGCTACTTCTTTTAGGGGTCGGTACAGTACTGCCTACTTTTCATCCTCTTCTGTCACACCGACACTCTGCATGTGGTCTTAAACTGCATCCACAAATTTTATCTGAGGCGTTCCTCTTTTTGTCCTGCCTTGCAGGAGATTAGAGATCTACAAACCATCAACTTGAGTTGTACCTCTGATGTACTGATTTCTAATCTTGACCCCAGGTATCATCTACCTTCATTATCTCTGCTCCTTGCATTTTCACCTTTCTGCCCATCTCTCTCTCTCTCATTCACACACATGTATTCTATCTTGTATCTTTCATTCCTCTTCTCTCCAGACTCTCTTAAACCTGGTCCCAAAAAGGGGCTGAGAACAGAGCTCTGGTGTCACTCCTACCACAAACCTCACTACTCTGTCTCCGTCCTCATACATGTCCTGCACAGGACAAATTCCTCTTTCTCTTTTAATTGACATCCAATGTGTGGTGTATACGCACATTTATATTCCATGTCATGCCTTCGATTTTCACCTTCAAACTTGTGATCTTGTCTGATGCTTTTCTACGGTGGCTCCTAGAGACAAAGCACATACAAACTCCAAAACACTTACAAATTCCAAAACACTTAAAAATTCCAAAGCACGTACAATTTCCAAAGCACGTACAAACTCCAAAACACCTACAAAACTCCAAAACACTTACAAACTCCAAAACACATGCAAACTCCAAAATACTTACAAATTCCAAAGCACGTACAAATTCTAAAGCATGTACAAACTCCAAAACACGTGCAAATTCCAAAACACGGTCAAACTCCAAAACACAACGGAAGTGCTCCAGGACACTAGGGGCAGTGTTGAGTTTTTCTTACCTACTGGCTACACAAGCCAGGAAGTACCAACGACCGGATTTGGGGTGTGGTAGTAACAGGTAAATGAACCTTTTTTTTTTTTTTATTTGAATATATATGAGTGTGGTTGTTCTATCCTTGTAGGTGTTTTCCACCAGTATCCAACTCCATGTGTTTGCAATAAACTTGTCATTTATTTTGCAAATTGAGCTCAACACTGCCCCTAGCATCCTGGAGCAGTTTCGTTGTGTTTTGGAGTTTGGATGTGTTTTGGAGTTTGCACGTGCTTCAGAGCTTGTACGTGCTTTGGAATTTGTACGTGCTTCGGAGTTTGCATGTGTTTTGGACTTTGCATGTGTTTTGGACTTTGTACGTGCTTTGGAATTTGTACGTGCTTTGTCTTTGGTACGTGCTTTGGAATTTGTAAGTGTTTTGGAATTTGTAAGTGTTTTGGAGTTTGTACGTGCTATTTGGAATTTGTAAGTGTTTTGGAGTTTGTACGTGCTTTATTTCTAGGGGCCACCGTACTTTTCCCCTCTGCAATGCTTAAACTCGTCTTCTGCTTCATTTCACTTCCTATTTAAACCATAGCAGAAGAGCCCTTTGATTGCTCTTGCCCTTACTTCCCTTCCTTGCACACACAATATATCTACCTTACTTCTCACCATCATATCAGGCACCAGAATCAGAATGAGATCTCCAGCATGGAGATCTCATTCTTCATGATCCATGGATTTGATTTGGCCAACATTTTAGGCTGGATACCCTTCCAGATGCAACCCTCTGGAAGCAATTTATCCAGGCTTGGGACAGACACTAGGAGTACACTGGCTTGGAGTTCCAACACCCTACCCTATGGCTTGGTTGGCTTATATAATAAGCGCTGATGACAATCTTCTGTGTTTGTGGACTGAATTCTCACACATCAACACAAACTTGCAAAGAGGATAACACCTTCCAAACAGCTGAGTAAACAGCCCTGGATTAGGTGTGGAAGTGCTACAGTAAGGACAGATACAATATGTGACTGCTTTCTCACCTTATAAGCAGGCACAGGAACAACTGTCACAGATTAGATAGAAGAATTCCAAAAATAGTGAATAACCTCAGTTATTCTCAAACTCAGGCTACGTCCTAATGCGTTTTTGTTTGAAAACGCATCGTTTTCTCTCCATTTTGGCCTCCCGTCCACACTGAGACGCCGTTTTCACTCATGGAAAACACAACGTTTTGAAAAGGCTCTCAAAAACGCATACATTTGAAAACGGTGCTTTCGCGTCGCAGTGTGGACAGTGAAAACTGAGACTTTCTAAAACGATGATGCATGTTAGTCATATGATGCAGTCATGTGACCAATTAAACTAAGATAGCAGAGGGAATTATACAGCAGTTGTTTTGTCTGCTCTCAAATTTGACAGCCCTATTGAAGACTAATATCAGTCTGTACATGCTCCAGATAGCTTTTCTTCAAATTCTTTAACTCTCACTCGCTTTTGCAACTTTGTACTTTTGTGTTACTCGCAGCAACAACTCCACCTTGTTGTTAGTCCATTTAACAAACTTGCCGCGACGTTTCAAAGAGCCGGAAAGTAAATAAGCGGCAGACAGAATGAGGCAGGTCGAATCTTCTTGCGTTTCATGCATGCGCAGTACTAGAGCCTAAGCGTTTTCGGCTGTTTCAATGACGACGCACAACTCTGTGAAAACGTGTGGACGCGGAGCATTTTCAGATGAAAACGCCGTTTTCAAATCTATCCAGGCTAGTGTGGACAAAGCCTCTATGTCACTGCAAATGCAGAGATGTTTTTCCATAGTTCCTGAAAAGAAACAAAATTTACCTGGAAAGTAAAATATACATTTTGGCTTGTTTTCTCAGGTTCCCATGAATTGAATCCCAGCTTTACTTTGTTGTACTGGCACAATCCCACTGCTGTACCTCACTCTTTGTCTTTCTCCTCAGGTGTAAAGTCTGCTGTCACCATGTCTGACACTGAGGAAGTGTAAGTGCCCGCCAATAATGACTCATGCAGTGGCCTCATGCTTCTTCTTTTTTTAAACTCACTCTTTATCAAAAAAAACAAACATTTTTGTTTGATATTTGAAAGATGTATTTTTCATGTTTCAGGGACAATATCGAGGGTAAGTGACAACCACACAGTTTGGTTCATTCTCATCTAGCTAATAAGTCATGGAGTCTCTGTTCGTCTGCCGGTATGTTTGTCTGTTCTTCACTTACTTTACTTAAGTGATCATCTGATCTACTTCAAACTTAGCAGGTGTGCTACCCATGTAAGTGCACTGTTTTGTTTGAAGTCTTTCGGATGAGGTAAAATCTCATTTTAGAGCCTCGATGCTTGATTGTGTACATTCCTCTGTTATATCCATTGGTCTACTGTACACATTGAATAAATACATTTTATAGAAAACAGCAAAATATTTCAGTTACAACATTAATAGAATATGCTACTTTTATTTTTCACCTGTCACATATATACTGAACTTGAAAGTGAAAATAGATTTCTCAGAGACACTTGCTTTCCTTTTGTCCCAAGCTACACTGGGAATAATGTCATAAGCCTTTATTATATTGCATTTTGCCATTTAAAATACAAATTAATCATTTCTCCTATGACTGATTCTTGATCAAATTCAAATTTAAATGTGATTATGAAATGACACAATGTTGTTTGTTTCTGCTGTCCCACCATATATTTTTTTTCAATAACTGAAGAAGAGGAAGGTAAAGACAACTGAATCGGCCAGACATCACAACCTTTATCCACTGTACTAATTGTTGAGTTGTTTGTTTCACCCTTAATTTGAAGTGTTTGATGTTGGCACCAGCTGTGAAATTACTATATACTAACATCTGCATAGATGAAATTAGGATTCCAACAGGATTTAGGATCTGCAAAATTAACCTTCCACTTTTTATTCTAGTTATATTAGAAATATTTGGGGTGACAATGCTACTACATCTGAACCTTCTCTCATGTATGTACAGTGTAGAAGAAAAAAAGAAACTCATAATCTGGGAGTACTTGGAATAAAAATAGAGCATATTATTGACTTATTAGTTTATTCATTCATTCATTAATCCATATTTATTTATCTTTATTTTGTTACTGCAGCATAACTAACATCTAACTCTCAATCAAATACTTCCAAGTTAAGGGTGACTTCTCTGGTGGAGTGAAGTTTTTACTCACATGGAAGAAAAAATGTTTTTAGCATCCGGCTATCTACATTTTTCTCGACATGTGACTTGTTTACATGGTCATCTGTTAATGTCAGTACCTCCGTCATTGACCTAATTCACACAACAGCTATTTTTTGAACACCTGATGTAGCAAACTGCTTGGATGAACACCGTAATGCTTAGTTATTAATCCAAATATCACAAGCAAATCGGGTGTTGCTCAAAGGGATATTTAATAATAGGATGTTATGATATCTGTGAAAAGCTTTTGGACGGGTTAGTTTCTAGCTAACTAACAAGATAGAGCTAAAAACTAGTTTAGCAATGTTAGCTTAACTTAATAAACATTTTATTAAGTTAGGCTAACATTATTTTCATTGATCATAGTTTCCCTACAATACATTTGTGAAACATTTTGTAGGCAGTAAACATGTTCGTAGGGTTTATCAGGTATATTAGCATGTGTAGACAAGCTTAAATTGTTCCTTAATAAAACTAAAGGGGTGTTATCATTAACATTGATAATGTCATAATAATCTACAATATTGGAAATATAATGTAAAACACCAGTTTTTCTTGTTTTTGAAAATGCCATGACAGTGTCTTTTAAAATATTTCAGAAATGTTAGAATAGTAATAATTCATTAATATCTTACATTTTGTCAATATTAGATTGAAAAACATGGTGTTCTAAACATGAGCTCAGTTATCATCTGATAGCTTATAGGTTTTTACATTGATAACCTAAAATGATCTTTGTGAGCCAGAATGTTTGTTCTTCAGTTAGATTTATACATCAACAGTTCGATATGGCTTCTGTGTGAAAGGTCAACTGACTATTTTTCATCATCATCTGTTTCTCTCTCTCTTTGTTCTCCAGCAGCACTGTTCCTTGTTCGCTCAACTATCCTCTCTGTAACTAAAGTACTCTCTCACTTTTGGTTTCTAATGGCTCTGTCATGTCTATGGTCTTCATTAACGGCCTTTTCCGACATCCTCCCTCTCCCCGGTGGTTTGGTGCATGCTGTGTGCCCGTAGCCCAGGAGGAGGTAGTAGAAGTAGAAGTAGCCCCTGAGGCGGAGGCCCAGGTAGAAGCAGAAGCAGAGGTAGAGCCTGAACCAGAACCAGAGCCAGAGGTGGTGCAGCAGGTGGTTCATGAGGAGGAAGGTATGTGGCATGGGCAGTCCCGTCACCTTTTTTCTGCAGGACATCCAGCACTTTAAACCATAGGACAGTCAGTCCTGTAACCATCCACACACTGCAAATAATATCCTGCCTGACAAGTCAAAAGGACAAACACTATGACTAAAGTTTTTGATTTTATATTTGGAAATATTCAGTTCATTTTTATTGGCTGAACAATACAGAGCAAACCCCATCAATCAAACAACCCCTTTAAGAAAGCACTTGGCGACTGTGGGAAAGAAAAACTCCCTTTTAATAGGAAGAAACCTCAAACACAACCAGGCCTAGGGAGGAGGGGCCATTTGACATGACCAGATGTGGGTGATGGGAGGAAGACAGGATGAAACACATAACAAATAACTAAAACGTCCACAAAAAAAAATAAAATCCACTTGTGGATTATTATGCACCAGCTAGATTTTGTAGTATGAATTCTGAATGCTCAGTAAGTTGTTCTTAACTCATTATTTGCAAAGTAAATATGCAGTTTATTTTTACACTGTAACGGTGAAAAAGCAGAAACACCAATCATCCTAAAGTTTTTTGTTTGTTTGTTTGTTTTTTTACTTTCCATTCACACAGACATTTCAAATTCCTTCAGAACAAACTGATAATTTCTCATCTCCAGACTACATATGTGCTTTTTACATACTCTGGAGCACTGATCTCAGTTATGTCAAGACAAGACTAACAAACCACACTTCACCTTTAATCAGATGATTAAAGACTCAGGTGCCTTGTTGGGTTCGATATTTTTGCAGTTGACTAATCTAGTTCCACTTTAGCTTCCATTTAGCCCTTTCCACTGGTGTTGCCTTCTCTTCATAACTGCCCTGTTTGAAAATAAGAGGGTCTGAAGATACCTAGATCAAATTAATGGATGTTTTTAATGCAGAACAGGTTTTTAAATCTTTAGAAAACCAGAATTAGCTTACCCAAGTTTACCCATTGTCTAGTTACCCATTGTCAAATTAGCCACAACATAGCTAGTAACAGTATGTCTCCTCCAAATGTGAGATGTATTTGACTCTTTTGTTTTCTTAAATATAAACATATGTATACATTTAAACATGTTTGCAGGGTTTAGACTTAGGTGAAAACACAAAGGGTCAGAATATGTTTTAGTTCTTGGAAGGTTCCCAGGCAGTATCAGCAATTCAAGTTCAGGTGTAGTTTACTGGTGCTTTTCTGGTGCTATCCTTAGATTATACGATTTCTTATAATCTAGGTAACATATCACTATGAGATGCTGGTCACAGTCATGTACTTTACAAAATGTTATCATTCAAAAACAGAACAACAAAAGTTGCACTGGCATACTGAAAAATCTTGAGTTTATGAATGCTGTCATTTACAGTATCCATACATTTTCCACTTTAGTCTTTTTCTAGTGACATATGCTAAAGGGCCTTTTGTTGTAGATACTGCTTTTGGGAGTGCACTGCAGCAAACATGTAGATTTTGCTCTCTAAAATGTCCAGTTATAATTGCATCATCATCAGTGTTAGAAGAGACACAGTAAAACCCTTTTTCATTGTCCTGGTTAAGCAATATTGCTGTGTGTTTGGAATATGAGCTGTGCATATAAATCTTGAAAGAGAGGACAAGAACATTCACTGCTTTTACATGAATTGGTTGCCCTTCGTCATCTATGGTCTTCTATCCACTTAGTGTCTCATTTTGTTTTTATAACCTTCTCCAGTGTTTTGCATTTTGGCAAACTCGTGTCACTCTGTAAGACCAAATCATAAAGGATGATGGGTAATTTTAGCCATGTAAAAGCAATTTGCAATTTCTTTACCTTTCTTCAATCCATGTTTAGCTTTCTTTTTTTCTGTGTGTATATTAAGAGTGAGACCAGCAAATTGCTCTGTAGCATTTACATTGGGGTGTTATGGTGCAAAAACATGTTGTCAAGCCCTCGAATCCATTTAGAATCTTTTATTACAGAGTCACTGCAGAAGTCCCTTGCTTTGGTGTACTATTGCTGAACTAATGAACTCTTGCTGTACTGCTTCAATTTAATAATTTTTTGTTGGAGCTTCATGGCCCAGGCACAGTTGAGTAAAAATAGTATGGCAACTTTCAAGTTAACCATTTTCAAGTAGCTGTATCATCCTGCTGGTAATCCATAGATTGAATATGCAACTTTCTTAGTGTCTGCATAACTGACTGCAGTCATTCTCAGACAGATTTACAAAGGTTTTCAAATAATAACTATTTATTTCTTTAGTGTTGAAAGCTCTTCTTAAAACTCAGTTAACATGAACATTCCATATCCAACATTTGATATGGAGTCAGAAAAATGCAGCTGCCTATCAGAATAAAACTTAAAACAACAGCTGCTTGCGACGTTAATCTAGAATGAATGCATGCCATAACATGGGACTTATGCAGTGGCTGCTGCTGCCTACAGTATGAATATAAACACCCCAATATTGTAAATGTGCTTTATAAGCTGCGCATCATGAAGAGGACAGGAACAGGCTGCCCAGTCCAATCACTAATGGTTTCTGTTCTGCTCTTGCTTTGGATGCTTGCTGCATGCAGAGGCCTATGAAGAAGAAGGTATGTAGAATTGAATTCTTCTCTGTTCTTCTCATTGAACCTGTTCTTTGTTTTCCTGTTGGCTGGGGACCTTTCACACATGTATAATTGTTTTTCTGATCTTTCTTGAAGAGAAAGGCAGAATTAATCAATTCGGTTTAGTCTGTGCATCAGGTGACCAATGTGACCTGGAGGAACGGGTTGAAGGATTCATTAATACTGAGTCATGGTTACGGGCTGCACCACTCATCTGTGCTTCTTCTCTTTTTTGCATGATTGTGTCCTGCCAGGGGAGGAGGGAGATCAAGATGGTAGTTTGCATTTCCTGCTGAGTCCATGTTGCTTTGCCTGTTTTTTCCCTCCCCATGTTGTCCGTCTCTATTTTATTTTTTTTATAGTAGGTTCCTGCAAGAAAATAAAATGCTAATCACACACTTCCCAATCCCAGTTATGTCTTTACCACAAAAAAAGATTAACAGTAACAGTTACAAATACAAAGTCCCTCGTTGTGACAAGTGTGCACTGATGTACTGTATGTTCAGTAAATTTAACTATAAAAGGTTTCTACGTGTTGATTTATGACACCGCATACTGATCCTGATTTGCACTTTTTAAATCATACTGTTTTGATTTACACACTAATGCACAAAAAAATAACAGAAAAGTAAGGTAACACACTACAGTGGCCTCGTTCCTGTGCACCGATAGGCTTACCAGCAAATGCTACATCAAATCAACATTCTTGTTTCTTAGTTTAGGCCTGTAGAATGTAATATAACCTGTGACACTCTGTGATACTTTTAAAAATAAATAATGGTGTCATATAAGCAATACATCATATTGTAGATTCTTACTTTTTTTTCCTCTATAAAAACCTCAGAAATATAAGGGGACTATAAAATATTTTACTATTAATCCTAATTCTTTCTTACATAATCTTACATAATGCATAAATGACAAAATTGTAATTTATTTGTTATCGAATATCTCTTCATGCACAGAGTAATTTTCTAGCCTTTACTCTTAATAGCTACATATGAACTCACTGTGTAAATTTCCCACAATTCATGCTGTGTAATTACATTAGGCTACTTAAATCAGAAGCTAATGCACAGTAATCGGGTCACTGTTAATGGAAAGTATTGGACAATTAAAACTCACTCTTATACAATGATCTACTGGAGGTGTGAAACAACCTGCAGCCTCAGAAATAACTCAGCTTGTCCACTTGGATCTTCTTCCCTAATTAACCAGCAGCACTTTAGACACTACACTCTCTCTACATTTATATGTCTAATATTTTAATCTCTCTCCTGTCCCTGTTGTGTTTTTGTTTTTCTTTCTGTGCCAAAAACCCAGAAGAGAAGCCAAAGTTTAAGTAAGTATGCACTATTGTTTGAACCTGAGGCTTTTGCATAGCTAGCATCTGTACATTTATATACTATAAATTACCTTATTTGTTTATACCTCTCATACTTTATTTTACAGGCCCACTGCTCCAAAGATCCCAGATGGCGAGAAAGTGGATTTTGATGTAAGCTGACTTGTTAAAATGTTAAAATGAAGACAGAAAAGGATTATACATAAAGCTGCAGTTGTGGCTCTCCCTCCATACGCTCACAGCTTAAAGTTTATGATATGCAGTCTAAGAAAATATTATTATTACTACTACTACTAAGGCACCACACACTAGTAGCTACTAAGACCGTATAAAGAACTTAAGTCCTATAAGAGCTTGTCTCACTTCAAAACTAAAAACCAGACCTCAACACTTTTGATCATTGTACAAAAAGAAGAATCCATTTTAAAGAACCAGATTTGTTTTTTCTAAAGTAAAAGTCAGTTTAATAGCTCAAGTAGAGTTTAATTTTTTAATATAAACAAAAATTATAATTACTCAGCTTTGAGTCCATATTTTTTCCCATGGACCATGCTCCACCTGCAGTGACTCTGTGTCTGACCAATGGGCCATCCCCCACAATTTGACAACTAGTTGTAAAGGGTAGATGTACTGGTTCTTATATCGCGCTTTTCTACTCTATTTAACCAGTCAAAGCGCTTCATACAATGTGTCTCATTCACTTATTCATACCCATTCACTCACTGTTTTCCTTTTTTTCTTTTCTATCTAACGTCATAGATATCTGATGAATGTATTAGATGCAGACTGGAGCAGCCAGCAATCGGCCAACAACCTTCCAATTATTACACAGTGTAATCTGCCGTGTATATAATTTGCAACTACTCTGTTGCTACTAACTTACGGTTCTCTAATAGTGTTGGGCTAGCAATCAGCTGTGTCATGTATGATCACAGCTAGTACATGTTTATGAAGGCAGCCTCATGCCGTTCTTGTCTTACAGGATATCCAAAAGAAACGTCAAAACAAAGATCTAGTAGAGCTGCAGTCACTGATCGATGCTCACTTTGAGTGCAGGAAGAAGGAAGAAGAGGAACTCATTGCTCTCAAGGAGAGAATTGTGAGATTGCATCCCAATTATTTATTACAGAATGAACCCAGAATATGTAATGGTATTTTCTCTGTCAATAAGCATTGCGGGACCGTCAAGTATGTTGATTTGTGTTTTCAGGAGAAGCGTCGTGCTGAGCGAGCTGAGCAGCAGAGGATTCGCGCTGAGCAAGATAAAGAGCGGCAGGCCAGGCGGGAGGTACGCATAAAACTGTCTCTTTTTGATCTGGTGTGAATCAGAACAAAATACTAATCTCTTTTAACAGTTTGGTCACTCTCTCAAGTAATTAATGATTCCAGTAGTTTGGTTAATCTTCAGCAGCAGGCAAGGATGCAGATGAAAAAAAGTTGGATTTATTAGAAAAATCTTAGAGTAGTGACACACTGATTGCTACTTATTCAGATTTTCAAATATGCTTCATATTTCACTGCAGCCATAATTTCATTCAGGAATTTCAAAAATCCTTTGGACAAACTCAGTATAAACAGAAAAGCTTTTTTTCCTTTTTTGCTCTGGAATAATCAAATTTTAAAATTCATTCTGCAGGCTGAGCGGATGAGAAAGGAGGAGGCCGACGCTCAGAGAAAGGCTGATGATGATGCCAAGAAGAAGATAGCACTGACAAACATGGGATCGGGCTTAAGCAGCCACCTGCAGAGGGTACCGTGTGTTTCACTTATTAAGTTTCAGATCTTTGCTACAGCTTCACACAAAGCAGGCAGCTAAATAATTGTGCAGACTTACAGTTTTAACTGTGTGTGATGTTTCTCTAGATTGAACAGAGAAGAGGCAAGAAGCAGACTGAAAGAGAAAAGAAGAAGAAGGTTCTTGCAGAGAGATGCAAACCCCTGAACATCGATAATCTCAGCGATGACAAGCTGAGGTAACCCAAAGGGGAACAAATGAAGGAAACCCACAGAAGATATTTGTTTTGGTTTTCACTGTTCTTTTCAATTCAATTCAATTTTTTTGATATAGCTCCAAATCACAACAACAGTCGCCTCAAGGCGCTTTATATTGTACAGTAGATCCTACAATAATTTGTTCTTTTAAAATGTATGAGCAACAGATAGATTCGAACAGCAGCTGACTCAACATGAAGAAGATGAATGATTACCATGAAATATTTCACAGATTACAACTAACTGAGCTCTTTATATGCTATATAACAAGTGCACATTTTGAGTAAAGATTTATATTCAAAAATTAAGGCAAATATCTCACAATTCTCATGTTTTCTTGACTTTCAGAGAAGCTTCATAAAATACAGTATCGTATCTTTACAATCATACATACAATGCAATCAGGCACTGTTAAAAGCAATAACTTGTCAAAAATTATCTTAGAATTCTCCCAGAAACTATAAAAACTCAACCCAAAATGGTAAATGAACATGGTTCTAAAAATAATCACTGCATTGCTGTGACACACACAAAGTCAAGCTCAGCCAAAACTCAATCAGATTACCTGATCACAGTGCCCACCCACAGCAGCTGATAGCCTTCTGGACATCCAAATCTCATACAGGCAGTGCTCTAGACTAACTTTTTGCCACGGTTGCACTGGTGTGCCTAACTTCTTTTCTTAGGCTTACCAGCACAAAAGTTAGGCGCACCCAAATTTTTCAACCGCATCACTTAACACCGCAGTTTTACATGTGCACTTTTTTGGGCGGAAAATTGCTGCATCATCTTGGCCTCCTCTGACGACCTGTTTGCTGCTGCATGCCGCTGAAAGGCAGTGGGGAGAGGGGACACTTGGGCAGTGCATTTATGGCGGCATATAATGTGTTTTCTGGATACACGGTGCTTTTTCAGCATTCAAAGATTGATCGGTCCATTCTTTTCATCTTTTTTCATTACCCACAGCTACATCAACTTCTGTCGCGCCAAGGCTACTCACTAGGGCTGGGTATCATCACTGATTTCTATAATCCATTCAATTCCGATTCACAAGGTCCCGATTTGATTCGATTCAATTTTGCCTCAGACAGTCAGAAATATTATAATTCTGGTCATTTATCAGTACTGATACATGTGAGACTCCATCAGAATTGTGAGCATCACAGCAGATGCCTTTGTGTCAAAGTAACTGAGAATAAAACACAGAAAAACATGAAGGAGATTTTCCTGGCCTGGCTTTTTATAGCAGATAACCTTAAAAATATTCTGCAATATTCTGCAATTTTGCATAATTTAAGTTTAAATTTCTTCAGTATTGAACAGTAGAAATTAGGCTTTCTTGTCCGAGGACATTTACGTTAAAAAAAAAAAAAAGGACAGCGGCCAACAGCGCTGTAAACAATGGTAGACTGGTGGGTAATAAGCGAATGAATAATGCAGAAGACAGATTTTTAGATGGGAAACTGTTCTTAAAGTACACTGAGAGAGAAAGAAAGAGAGAGAGAGAGCTGTGCATGAAGTGTGATTGGAAGCGTGGTGGAAGCAAACAGCGAAAGTCAGAGGGAACTAATGACGACATTTATCAAATGTGAAGCATAGTTTGGATCTTTTTTTGCTGCTGGTTTAGTGAATTTTGGTTGGAGAGAGACAAAACCTGCAGCTCAGACCCACGAACGCTTCAGAATCAGCGAGCTGTCGGCTTTTAGCCCCAAAATATATTTATATTTAAAAGTCAATCCAGGATTTAATGAATCGATATCACTTTATTCAAGCTACTCACCTCTTTCTATCCGCCTGCCCTGCACTTTCAAACGTACACACGAAAGACTACAGGAATATCTGGACCACGGCCAATCAGAGAGGTCCCGCCCCTGGCTATCTCTGTTGACCACACGGAGACTTTCAGAGTTGCGGAGACTTTTTTTTTTTTTACTGAACAGTTGGTCGCACCAGTGCAACCTAAGAGATATTTTAGTCGCACTATTGAAAAATTTGGTTGCATTTGCAACCAAATTGGTCGCACTCTAGAGCCCTGCATACAGGCCTTGCTATTTAGGCTTTTCTAGTCTGCCCACAGTTGTTTAGCACTGCAAGCAACTTTGCAACCCACTTCCATCCCACTTCCCCTTTTCCTGATGTGTCTTTTTATGTCATCGATCCCTGCTCTGTTCAGTTGAGTCCCCCTGCTGTTCTCGCAGCCTCTTACTGAGGATGCAGTATTTGAATGTTTAAAATGCTTGAAAAAAAACAAACAAAAGAAGATGGATTAAATTTTTTTAAATTCAGAATAGTTTTTCTTTACCATTATGTCAAAAATAGAGCAGCTTGTGGTGAATTTTCACGTGCCACTTCTTTAGTATTGACAAAAAAGCTAAGTGAAAAATTCTTACTCTTTTTGGTAAAGATGAAAACTGCTTTTTTTATTGCTTTAGCCATAAGACTGAATCCTTGGTTTGTGTTTGCTAGGGAAAAGGCGAAAGAGCTGTGGGAATGGCTGCACAACCTCGAGGCAATAAAATATGACCACTGTGAGAAGCTTAAGAGGCAAAGATATGAGGTTGGTAAAGAAATATATGTACTGGTTGCCAAATGTCCTGGTTTGTCTTTTTCACCTGAAGGTAGGGTCAGATATTTTCACATCCGATTAATACCTCTTTTGAGATCATTCTCATCATTTCCTGTCTGGTGTTACTTGTGCTACCACAACAACAACAAGTAGCATTTCAGTGTTCAAACATACACGTTTTCTAAGTATCTAATGATGATGTCTTTCAGGTTGTTTCTCTCAGGAACCGTATTGATGAACTGCAGAAACAGTAAGTTATGAACATAAACAGACCACATCAGGCAGCAAAACTAAATACTACTAAATTCCCTCTTCTTAGGAGAGTGATTAAGACATACAAGGACAGAAAACTGTTTTTGTAGTAATGTTGCACTGATTTGACCTTTTCCTGACTCAATCTATTAAAAACACTCACAAAGTAATTTCATTTTATGCTAAAGAAAGTAAGTTTATTATTTTGTCCTCTCATACACTCATGGAGCTTTTCTGATTGTCAAAAGAATAAGTTTCTGCCTGTGCACCATGTGTTTGCAGATTTAACTAATATAGCAAGCCAGGCGTTTTCTCTATATTTTGCTTTACTATGCTTCGTCCTTGTTCCTTTTGCAACATCATTTGGTTTTGTCTGTAGATTTAAAGTCTGCAGCATCTGTAAGGACATTTATAGGATATACTTCATCCCATAGACTTTTCTACATCCATGCAACCGTATGCCTTCTGGTTACTTTTTGAAAGTAGTCATAAAACATGTTTTAGCAACAGAGGGCGCTGTTGACTTAAAGCTTTTCAGTCCTGTTAAGCATGTTTAATTCATGGGCAGAAGCAGCACACCAAAGACTCCACTCTGGAACATGAAGTTGTAGATCCCAACAAACTGTTTGAATTACAAACAAATGAAAATTTTTTGTCTTTTTTTTTAACCCTCTGCATATTACCGAATTTCCCAGAGGAACCCACCCGAGGGATTAATAAAGTTAAATCTTATCTTATCTTATCTTATTATAAATTCAATTTAATGCAAGACGACTGTTGTTCATGGTGTGTTTTTGAACTTGAAATTTCAATTCAATTAAGTTTCTTTTTTTTTTTTTTCTTTTTTTTTTTGTCTGTCCCATTTGGATCTTTAGCCGTCAGAATTGTTGTCTGAAGACCAACAAGGATACCAAATGGATTTATTTTGCCAAATGGATCATCATGGCATTGCCGTATTGGTCCATTTGATCAACCTTTGTTGTTATTATTTATTTTATTTTCGGTTGTTACAGATGGGACAGACATGACTGGGGGATAGGAAAGAGAGGAAGGAAAAGAAAAACAGAAGGGAAGAGGGACAGTGAGAAAGGGCACTTACAAAGACAAAGAGAAAAAGAAAAAAAAATCTCCTGGATCACCTGTTGAGAGAAAAAGAAGAGAAAACAAGCAAAAAAAAAAACAAAGCAACATACTAAACACAACACCATCCCGTTAATCTAGCTAAGTGTGAACAGCAGTAAATACTAAATATTGAATGTTGTTGTGCAGCACACAGGACAGACAGCGCACAATGTGCTTTGAAGTAGCAGCTAAGAAAGGTGTAGTTTATGTCTACGAACAGTGAACACCCGTGTGCACACCTGTGTGGATCAGCGCGCTTGTATACAAAAGGTTTCTCCATGTAACGGTCTGCTAGAGGGTGTGGGGGGCCATAGCCCTGTCCCCCAGGGCATGAAGCAGGCATGGAGAAGATCCAGGCTTCAGACATCCAGAGGCCCCAGAGTGCGAGAGCCCAAGGTGGACCACCGGAGGGGCATCCGTGCCACCCTCCTGGGAAGGGCTGAGGAGATCCCCAGACGAGGGGTCACCCAGTAGCCACGGAGCAAAAGCCAGAGGGGGCTGCACTGGCGTGCCCGCCGGCTCTGCCGGCGGCCAGCTGTGCCAGAGTGAACCAAGCCGCAGACCCCGAGGCCGGAGGCCCGGGGGGTCCCCTTTGCCCCGGAAGAGGCCTGACCGAGCGACAGGCACCAGGCCCCGCCAAGTAGCCACTGGGAGTGAGCTGGTGCATACCTGAGCGCCCAGCCCCAGACACCAAGAACCACCAATGCACCGACCCCTGAGGGCATCAGTCACTGGCAGGGAGTGTGGTGAGGGGAGATAGACCTCCACACTTTGGAGGGCCTGGGTGTTCCCAGAGAGGTGGAGTCTAAGACCCGACCTGACATATAGACAGACAAACAGGCACACACAGACACAAACATGCATTCCCACCCTCATGCACACATATACAAACACTCAGCACTCACCCAACGTAGAGATAGACATATATGGACATGTACACACAATCACACTCCCCAAACATACTCTATACCCCGGGTCCAGGTACCCTCACCCCCAGAGGGGGAAACGGCACCCAGACCCAAGAGATGTGACCCTTTCCCCCGGGGTGGAGGCAAGCAGACCGCCTCAGGCTCTGCGGCAGCAGGGAGGCCCATCGGACAGCCAACACCTCCTCCCAGCCCCCTGCCCCGATGGCTAGTAGAGAACGGGGGTGTGTGAAGACCCCATACCTCCCTCCTCCCGCTCATGTGTAGTGTTGCTGCGTGTTGTTCTAAAGTGCATTTAAAACAAGGGAGGGCATGGTGCTGCTGCCAGAGAGCAGCAGGTGTTAGCACGGCCCCTCCCAAGAACCCTCAATGTCTACATGGATTTAAAATTGAGGGGTGGGCACCGGTGCCAGAGGTAAGGTTGAATACACAGACCGTCCACTGGACGCTGTTAACGTGGTCACCCTCAAGGCCCTATATATATATGTGTGTGTTATGAGAGTGTGAGGAATGTGGATGTCTAAGTTGTGGAATAAAATTGAGGCACAGGTGGCCAGAAGGAGACAGAGGGGGGGGGGATGCCTCCCCTGCACCCTGGTGACACACCCGCACCCCAAGGCCCTACCTGTGTGGGTGGGTGTGGTGGAGCGGGAAGAGGGAGGCAGCCGGGGATGGGGAGGAAAAGAAGGGAGGGGCAAGATGCCCCTCCCTAGGGCCAGCTCCCCCGCTGACCCCAGTAGGCAACCCCGTCCTCTGGTACCCACCAAGGCAAGGGAGCCCAGGCCCATCCAGACCGGGGCCTACGGTAGCATTCAATTAAGTTTCACAAAAAATTTCAGTCATAAAAAGAGTCACCTCAAGGCACTTTATTTATAAGGTAAAGACTGTACAGTAATACCTTTTATTTTTAGAATATACTCTTACCTCTTCACACTAAAAGAAAGGGGGAAAACATGGAGTACACTAAAAGGTTATCAGGAAATGGTTTTACTTGTCTGAAACATTTAGCAAATAGGGCTGTATGTAGCCCTTGAATAAACCTCTGCTTATAAAATAGTCTTTGTTCAGGTATTCATACAGTAACTTCACATTAGCATGATGTGTGTGATATTCATAAAGGCCTACTGAACAGATCTGATTCTTGGGGATTTTTTCGTACTTTGCACCTTGCAGCAGCAAGAAGGGAGCCGCATCACGCCGCAGGAAGTGAGCATCCCCTCGGTGCCAGTCAGCCTGAGCAGGAGGCATCTTCAGTCGGCCACAGCAGTAGCTCCAGTCGCCCACCCGATGACATCCACAGCAACAACAACAAAGCTAGTGCTAGTGAGATAGTTTCACCAGGATTTTAGCTCAAGTAATGAAATAAACAATAAAAATTATGCTTTGTTTGTATAAAGAACATGTGGCACTTTAAACAATCATCTGTGTGAATGCATTCATTTCTCCTCTCAGTTTGTCTGTTAGAATAGAGAAAAGAAAGAAAAGAATAGATAAACCTTGTGCAAGTTCAGCATGAAAAAATAAGAAGAAGAAAAACTTTTGAAAAACCTTTTATAATTTTCACATCATATTACTTTTTTCAGCTTTAGCCAAATTGTTGTTTTTACAAGCAGACTTTAAAAGAAACTTCAGAGACACTGCAATTATCAACATCTTTGTGCTATCAACAGATGAAATGAATGATGACTGTATGTAAAATAAGGAAAGTCACTCATAGAAACACAAAAATAGAATTCAGCTCTACAGAAGATTGTCTTTGATCTTTTGGTTTACCTAACAGTGATGTTTTTAAAACGTGAAGATGATTTTAGAGTGAAACCAAAAGTATCCACACAAGTTACACCACCTGCTCAGCACAAGTGGAGACCAAAACTAGAGGTAAAAGACAGCTTTAGGCTGTTTTTGTCAGTTGGACTCCGAATGAATAATACTCATGATCTTTGACTGTTGCATTGACTTAAAAGGTGACCATATATCAATGGTGTGTCCCCAAAAATCCAGATGTTGGCAGCTGTCTCTTATTGAAAATGAAGAGTAAAATATAAGGGAAGATGGAAGCTATGGGGTGATCATATTTAAATAAAGGAATCAGAATATAAATATGTCTTTATTTACATTTCAGTAATACATAAATAATATAGAAACATACTGTGTTACGCAACAATTTTAGCAACCATTTGAAATTACTATATGGTATTATATGAACAGTCAACTGCAGGTGCACCAAATGGTCCTCAGTTATCATCAGCATGTATAAATATCCAACTGTCGTCTCTTTTATAGCAGTGCTCTGATTTATCAGCCACTCTGCAGTTTTCGGTTCATCCACGAGGCTAAAAACTGATGACGCTAGACTCAAACTTAATTTGTCATCCACCAGAAAAGTCTTCAACCACAGGAAAAAATACTTTATCTAATTTAGTGAGACGCTAGCTTAAGAAAAAAAATGTATTCTATAAGTCCCTAATCTGAAGACTTAAAAAAAAAAAAACAACAGGAATATTACACTGTTGTTGTTGTTTTTTTCTTCATGCCACCTGTATTCTCCTCCTCCTCCTGGAGGTAGATGTTTTTTGATGAAAATGAGTCCCTTCCCCCGTCAGCTTTAGACGGATTCACAAATGTTGCTGGACTCGGCAGACAGACTGGAGATAGCAGTGCCGGTGTGAGGTGATCCAGGGCCTTGGGGGACCACGCTGTCCCCAGGGGGGGCTGCAGTCTGATCTGTGCTGATCCTCTCTACAATGCTGGACAAACAGTCCAAACTGGAAATGAGTGATGTTTTACTGCTGCTGCTGCTGCTGCAATCTTTAGAGAAGAAACAGGAGAAATCAGTTTTGGTTTACTTGCTTTTGTTGGTTGAATTAAAAGACTAGCTTAAAAAAAACCTAGTGCATTATAAGAGTTACTGCTGCTGATAGTAGCCGGCACTAAGAGAAGTACTGATTGTATCAAAAGAGTAAATGGTCAACTCCTGCATAATTCTCCTTTGAACCACATGATGGTGAAGCAAATCAGTGTAGTGTCCAAACTACCCTGTGTTCATTTTTCATGCTAGTGTTCAAGCTTAATAATTATGCATAATTCTAATTTTTATCATACTAGCATTAATGTTTTAGCAGCTGAAACAGCACACTATGCATTAAAATAATATATATATATATATATTAAAAAAAAAAAAAGAGAGAGAAATTTTGGTTTTGTCATCTGTCAAGACAGCAAGAACTTAGAACAATGTGATGTTGGCTGCCATCAATAACTTCACCAAAATTCTGGTAAAATGTCAGCTTTTGGTGAAAGTTTTCATAAAGTTTTAAAGAGAGTTTATAAAACTACACTTGTGATGTCATTACACAGGAGATTTAGTAGAAAAGAGTGAAGACTGACTGATGGGTTAGTTCACTGGATTGAACTGGACTCAGTATATCAAAATGGTAATAGGTTTAAATCTGCCCTAAAACCATTTACTGTGTGTCTCCTCCCGGCTTTTTCTGTCTTCTCTCCATTGTCCTTTCTTTTTAAAGGCCAACAAACCCCCATAAAAATGTATTTAAAAAGAGTAAAAGATGATTTTACTTTAAAACAGAGAAGAAAAAAGAGAGGCCATTTTAAACAATAAATATGTTTTGTTAAATAATAAAATTTTAATATTCTCGAAGACTGTAAAGGATTGGTCAAATTAAAAAGAGAGCAAACACACAGTTGGAAAATTGCAAACTGATAGCAGTTTTATAAGAAGACAATACTGACAAACTCACCCTCTGCTGTCTGGCTGCAGTACGAAGCGTCACTGTTTTCACTTCTGGCTGAACTCGGCGAGATAAAATCCACCTGAAAACAAGGATCAGACCAGGTCACAATCAACCACAAACATTTACAAAAACTGATGGTTTTCTTGATATTTCAGCCTGACTAATTAATCTAATCTAACTGTCTCTGATTGTTTTATTTTATTACAGTAATCAAATCTGAGTCCTGTTTATAGCTAAATTTACGCACTAAACTGAAATTTGAAACAGCTCATCTAAAGTAAACATGTAACATATAGTACAAGAAATGCATTTGAAACAGTCGTCTCACGCATATTTAAAACTGTGACAAATTAATAACTGCAAAACATTTCAGATGCATTTGAGTCCATTTTGCAGATTCCATTAAAAAAATTCTTCACTGTTGCCAACAATAAATATCCTCAACAGATTTTTCACATTTAACGAGGCAGCACATAAAGTGCTCAGCTGTTCACGGACTCACCGAGCCATCAGAGCAGTTGGAGTGGGGGCTGGAGGTTCCTGAGTCACACCCATAGTGTTCAAGCTGCGGGTAGAAGCTATCATCCTGGCTGTTTCTGAGCAGCGCCTGTAGTGACTCAATGTAGTTGATTGCATTGCGGAGGATCTCCACCTTGGGCAGTCTCTGGTTTGGATTGGAAGCTGTGCAGCGTTTCAGTGTCTCGAATGCATCGTTGACTTTACTGAGTCGTCGCCTCTCACGCATGGTTGCCGCTTTCCTCCGGTCTGCATGGGTTGTCTTCCTCTTGCAGGCCTTGCAGGCCCACAGCAGGCAGTGACCTGCCTGGTGGAGACCCCCAGGGGCCCTCACATGCTGGTCCTCTTCTTCTGTGATGGGGACGTGGTGCTGAAGATGGTCCTCTGACTTCAAAAAGTTGGCATGCATCAACCGGGTGTCAAGGTCATCAAAAAAGTTCAGGTCACTGGTGCTGAAGCAGGGGTCATAGAGGTCATCTGCTGAAGAGAGAAAGAAGGGAAAGTCTGACAGATCCATCGGACTCCCTCCGAAAAATCAAAGGTGAGGAGGATGAAAAGGTTTCTTAAAAACTCCTTGTGATAACAGGAAAAAGACAATAAAAGTCTCCTTAATTAAAAAGCCATAACATGAAAGGTGTGAAAAAAAGAAGCTGCTCGTTGTCAGTCAGCTGGCCTTTCAAAAGCAAATTAAAAGTGACTCTGTGGAGCTGAGAGTGTGTTTAAAGGGATAGTCTGTGGAACTTCACCTCCCTTAGCTTAGTTTGTTTTTATAAAGGAGGCAGTGTGGAGGCGGGGCATGTTGTGTAAGGGACCAATGGTGTGAGGGGTGTGTCTGTTTGAGAGTGTGTGTGAATGAGTGAGTAATGTGAGGTCACTGAGGTGAAACTCAGCAACAATAAGGAAGCAATAAAAAAGCAATCGTGTCCATCTTTACAAATCATTCAGTCTGTTCTGAATACATGTCATGGTCCTAGTTAAGTGATCAAACACATGTGTGAATGGCCATTCAATAGCATCATTACACCTCTTCCTAAGAACCTTAGTTTGTTTCTGATACCATATCATTCTGTGTATGATACATTTTTATTGTATATTTGTTGTATCACAAATGATACATTGGGTGTTTTTGGCAACTTTTTGTTAACAACAATGTTAATTTTAGAAAAAAAGAGTTTTGTCCATAACATTTTGAAATTATGGCAAGTTTTGATCATGTTGATGAGATAGAGGTCTCAGAAACTCATGTATCAAATACGATACAAAGGGCATTATAGGGTTAAAATTACCAATATATATAAATATAGCGAAATATATCCAAAGGAAAGCTTAATTATTATTAATTTGCAACTATGTTCTTTTTCATTCTTAAACACGTTTGTTCAAAGGTGAAGATCCATGCCACAGTAAATCAGAGAGAATTCCTTTCAGAAACAGTGCTATAACATTCAGCTTAATGTTAAAAACAATAACCTACACAAGACATTTCAAAAGATTTTCTGCAATAAACAAGAATAGAGTTGTAATGAAGTTACACTAGACAAGCACAGTGATTTACTGTGGTGTCCTAACAGTCCTGCTGAGCAGGTCAACGTGTCACACAGCCGTCAGGGCTCAGATCTAAGAAAGAAACGGCTCCCTCTCTTCCCTGTGTATGTGTGTGTGTGTGTGTGTGTGGGGGGGGGGGGGTGTGGGGGGGGGGGGGGCAAACAGGTGAACAAGGTTCTTTTTAAAGATATAAGTGTACACTGTTGAAATCCCATTATTCTTCTAGACTCATATGAATTGCATGGAGCCTTGTAGGGCCTAGAAATTTCTATATATGACTACAGATACATCCAGTTGAGGTCAGAGATTTAAATACACTCATCATGGGCACGGATATCATGGTAATTTGGGGGTTTAATGATTTCTTTTAATTGGGTTAATTAATTCTTTTCTGGGGTGGAATGATTTTACTTTAATGACTCTACAAAGATGAATTGGATGCACAAGTTTGAACATATTTTGGGATTGCTCTCATTCACAGAGGTATAATCCTTTAAATTAATGCTCATGATGACTGTATGTAAACATCTGGCCACAACAGCATACATTTGGTCACTATCACCACGAGAAAGTCTGAAGGTATGAAGTATGAAACAGACTGAGAGATTTTATTAAAGGCTTAACTGCAAAACAATAAGGACATTTTAATTAGTGATTATTTTTAAAAGTAGACTTAACCATACCATTTTTCTTGCCTTCAGGGAACCAGTACAACATAATGGGGTGGTACAGAAGACCTCACTTCACAGACTCCTTGCAGCTTAGTGGGAGAGCGTTAATTTTAGCAGCTCATGAAATCGAAGACATGTGCCCTTCTAGCTGAGGTGAGCGCTGGTATCATTTTGGAATATCCCCTCTTGCTCTCATATCCCCCCAGTTCAAGCGTAACCTTATGGCAGTGCAATTAAATGTCACTCTTGAAAGTAACAATGTTCATGTCATTGCAACTGGCAAAAACTATATAATAGGAAGGAGGAATTATGTAAATATATGAGAGCGCTTGCATTGAGTACAAATGGAGTTTCGGAGGGGTTTTTTTTGTTTTTACACAGAACGTGAGAGGTTCTAAGTTAACGGGTGACATTGGCCGTAGACATGAATGTTAATGGGAATTGTCTGTCTCTATTTATTGGCCCAGTAATGGACTTGTGAGCTGTCCTGTCTGTCCTGTCTCAGAGTACACCTAGGCAAGTATTTAAGAAAATAAAGAGGGGCTCACAGAAGCTGAATATTCACAAAATCACGTCCAAGCAACACAAGGTCAATAATCATATGGTATACTGACAGGAATACTGAGCTACCAAGAAGAATTGGTTGGTCGTGAAAACTCATGCCATTGAGCTTGGTGCACAGTTTTTACACTGGTCTTAATGCCTGAGGAGGTTTGGAACTCTGCAGGTACTGAGTCAGCAGAGCGTTGGCAACTTTTCTGATTTATATCTTTCTGTTATAAGGTAGCTTTGTAGTAAATGTACTGGACTTATTTACACTAGAAATGGTGTGAGGAAATTGCTAACATGAAAACTGATTTACTGAGTTCCACTTCAGATGGAGAAAAAGTGCATATAGATAGATAGATAGATAGATAGATAGATAGATAGATAGATAGATAGATAGATAGATAGATAGATAGATAGATAGATAGATAGATAGATAGATAGATAGATAGATAGATAGATAGATAGATAGATAGATAGATAGATAGATAGATAGATAGATAGATAGATAGATAGATAGATAGATAGATATATGAGACTGGATTCCAATGACTTAAGCAGGCTCAGTGTTGCTTGACACTCATCTAATCTCATCATGACATGTTTTTACTATAAGGTAACAAAATATCACCAGACATTTCCTTTTATTTAACTCAGCCCTCTGGCTTTACTTTTAAAGGGGGTATCTAGTTCTGTCTCCTCCATCAGCACAGGCTCAATTTGATCCTGCAGTTTGTATTGCTATTAAGCAATACAAACTGCTGTTGCTACAATTCTGCCTTATAGTCTGATATTAAAGCTTATGAGTAAGGCTATGATCTGACGCTATGCAGCTGGGACTGTGCCTGAAAGATTCAACATCTAAGCAAGCCGCCAAACAGATGCCTGGTCAGAGCCAAGCAGAAACTAGTTAGTACCGAGCTTTGAAGATGGGTGTGGCTGAATATTTGGCAGCTGTGTGAACATGTAAAGCCATGGACTAAAAAATAAACAAACAAAAATTTACATTGCTAGATAACTTCTCACACACTCATTATACTCATTATACTCATTATACAGACTCATTATACTTAGACTGGCTATTCGTGCACAAATACATGCAAGTATGCAAACAGTTAAGGCAATTCACTCACTTTGCATGGAATTTCTGTTTGTATCATCAGATAATAGAAATTTTTATTGAACAAGCCCTTTGTGTAGTCAGATAGAAACAAAGTGACTCATCTTTGACTATGTGATACTCATCTGATATTTTGGTGTTTCTGTGTTTCTGTGCTGATTTGCAGTGAATGTATCTGCTTTCTTGCAGAACTCCTCCCGAATTTCTCAAAATCCCCATCACGCATGTATGAGTTTGATGCCTGGGAAAAATACTCCTCATTACTTCGTCCAGTCTTACGCCATCAGCTATACACTTCTTCTAACACTGGATGTGTGGGAGGCATGCTGATGTGAACATGTAATATTACATGAAATATAATTAACTAACTACACCACCACTACTAACTCCACGGTGTTAAGTATTTTGATGCAGAAGAGCCTGGTATCAAAATGTAGACCTTCTTTATTGGCATTAAAAAAAATCATGCTGAACAAAAATGTGGATTTTGGCTTTAGATTGTGATGCTTGACTGAAAATTGAGGTTTTATCTTTGTTATGAAGATTTCAAAATGTTGAGGGGAAAATGTGATGTTCTTTTTTTTCATGTAACATTTACAAATGTATTTCCTCCATTAAACATTATAATTTGTAACTGTTGTAATGCTCTCTCCTTAATTTTTTTCAATAATTTGATCATTTGCATTTTGTTAAATTTGCACAAATTCAACCAGAATATTAACCTTAAAGAGTCTTACATCCTAAATCATAAACACAATTTTTGTTAAGTTTCTTTCACTAAATTGTATTTTTTTTAAATAATAAAAAAAAATTGTGGAGCATAACTAAATGTATTGTTAGCCTTTTGCTATCTGGCTCACAACTTACTTCAAAGTCTGAAGTAAGTTTAAAAATGGGAAACTAGCAAATTTAAGAAACAGTTACCCCATAAAGTGTATGTGTCAAAATGTGCTTGCCTTAATTGTTTATTTTCTGTAAAATAATTAATAATTAACCAGTTAATTGTTACTTAATTTAATCAATTAAGTAAGTGTTATTTTATCAGTACTATCTGATGAGCTTCCATGGAATAATTGAGCCATTTCCTAGCAGGCTGTTTTTCCATGTTTTTCCATCTTCAATCTGGATTTTCCATGCTCTTTATGTTCATCTGCTGGCTGTTATACTGGATGTCTCACCTTCATAAGTACCCTTGTTATCACACTGGGAGCTCATGCCCCATCAGTTTTTACTATATAATATAAGTTGTGTTCAGTGACATACTGCTGTTGGAGTTGATTTCCAGTTTTTTTATTTATTTTGTGTTACAAAATGTGATGACTATATGCATACTTATAAAACTACAAAACAAAACTAGGAAAACTAAACTATATTTTCTTAATTCATGTAAAGTGTGACATTGCATGTAGTTGCTTAGTCTAGTAGCCATGAAAATAAAAAAAAGAAAAGAAAAGAAAAACACTGCATAAATCAGCACACCGTCCTAACAGTTTTGTTTGTTGTGGCTGTTGTTTTTTCTTCCAAATGAAAAACAAACAAATGGTAAATCTTCACTTGTCGTCAGCGTTGCCATCAAAGCTCAAACGAGGAAACCATGAGACCTCAATCTGATGGGTCAAGTTGGGACACGCACAACAGCCTGCCAAACCCGGATGTGGATTCCAGATGGAGCCCCGAGGGAAACCCACAGATACACATAGCAGTTTTACAACTCCTGTTAACAGTTACAGCAAAGTGATTGTCGTCTGGCTTCTGAGAGGTTTCCCTCCTTCTGTCTTTCTTTTCAGTGGAGGGGAGACGCAACAGCTTCAGATCCCTGAAGGTCACGTAGACCTTCAAAGAAAGCAGTTGTCACCAAACAGCCTCTGAAATCATCCGTACATCAGCATAGTTAGGGGAAATTGAGTCACGTCAAGCTGTCAAGCATATGGCAGGCAAAGCTGAAGAGCTATCACACTTTCACTTTATGCACTTGCAAAAACACACTTTAACACACTTTTTGCCAATAAAGCAAAATGTGACAAATGGCTAAGTGAACATAGTGAATAAAAGACTTGCTTTTACCAGATTATAGTATAAATGGGAGTATGGATGGTTTTCTGTCTATCTGTGTTAGTCCTGTGACAGACCTGTCCTGGGTGTACCCTGCTTCTTGCCCTGTGACAGCTGATAAAGGCATCAGGACCTGTGTGAACCAAGCAGCAGAAAATGGATGGGCAGACATCACATTGCACCCTTTTCCTGTTCTCTGATGCAAACAGAGAGCTGGACGATACTGGATGGAAATATACATTAATTTGCACAAAACTCAATCAAACATTTGTGCTACATTTGTACAGAATCTCGACTTTATGACAGCAGGCTTTTTATCCTGCTCTAAACCTTCATTTTTTTATTTGGTCTTATAAATTTCTATTTAACTGACTGGAGTGAGGCATTTACAATTGGAAATGCTCATTTCTATGGTCCCAGAACCTTCAGCAGTCAAAGGAGATATCAATGCAAGTTCTGGTTATCATTTCTGTAAGTTGCAAAAATCAATCAAAAAGAGAGCATCAACAATTAACAGACTAGGACATATTTGGAAAAGAAAACAAAATTCTTTCATAATTAAATTCAGCTCAATTCAATTTTCTTTATGTCACATCAACTTACAACAACAGTCGCCTTTATATTGTAAAGTAAAGACCCTACAACAATACAGAGAAACCCCACCAGTCTGACAATCCCCTATGAGCAAGCACTTGGCAACAGTGGAAAGGAAAAACTCCCTTTTCTCCTGTTTGGGGTGAGGGGAGAAAGACAGAGACAAGACAAAAGACACACTGTGGGAGAAAGGATTGATTACTAATGATTAAATGTGACAGTTGTGTATAAACACACAGAGAGTGAAAAGGGTGAAAAGAAATGCTCAGTGCATCATGGGAAGCCTCCAGCAGGCTCGGAGGCTTCCATGATGCATGAACAAGGAATGATTCAGGGTTACCTGATCCAGCCCTAACTATAAGCTTCATCAAAAAGGAAAGTTTTAAACCTAATCTTAAAGTAGAAAGGGTGTGTGTCTGAATCCAGACTGGGAGCTGGTTCCATAATAGAGATTTCTGATAGCTGAAGATCTCTCTACTATGCCTTCCATTCTGCTAAGCCTGCAGAGAGTAGAGTGCTCTGTTAGGATAATAAGGTTTTGTTCGGTCTTTAAGATATGATGGGGCCGGATTATTTAAGATTTTGTATGTGAGAAATAGCCTTTCAAATTCAACTCTACAGGGAGCCAATGTAGGGAAGATAATATGGGAGAAATATGCTCTCTCTTTCTAGTCCCTGTCCCTCTCACTGCAGCATTCTGGATCAACTGAAGGCTTTTCGTGAATTTTTTAGAGTGATCTCATAATATTGATTTACAATAGACCAGCCTAGACATAATAAATGCATGAACTAGTTTGGATGCTCACATGATTCTTTCCATGATTAAATAAACCCTTCACAACATCAGCCATGTGGAGAACCCTCTCCAAGAGGTAGATACTGTATACCATCAACCTACAGAAAGGCTCAGAACATTTTTTTCACTTCCTTGAGTTTTATTTTTTTGTCTACATGTTCTGTTGTAGTTTACATAGTTAAAATGGTGAAAAAACTATTACTTTACAAACAAGTTTTTAATATATTTGTAAATATTTTAGTTGTACAGGTTTACACAATTTTGACAAAATATATCTGTTCAGAAGTCTTCGTAGTGATTCATAGCTCTGATAATGATTGTCCAATGTGCTTGAGGCACATCGGATAATCGTTTTCAGTCTTGAAGAAGCCATAGAAGTCTCTTTTTTTTGCACCTGTGGAAAACTGAGCAAACAGTGAGTGCAGCTCTCCGAAAGGAAGCTGCTGAGTGCTACACTGATGTGACGGAGGTGGAGATTGACAGGTGCATGGCTTCACTCTCGGGACAAGCTGAGTGAAGGTACTACTGTGACTACGAATTACTATTTCCTGTTGAGTGCTGAGGTGGCTGACCTCTGAGACTGGCGTGACTAAATGCTCTAATAGGCTGTGAGTAACCCACTGCAGAGAAGCACGGCAGATTAGTTAAACATGCTCATTCTATGTCTTAAGGATGTCTTCACCTGAAGGCATCCTTAAGACAGCCTCACGGCGGTGTTAGGAGAATCCTAGAAATACGTTTAGCAGGATACAAAGTCAGTTTAAAATCATAACCAATAATGTCATGAGCAAATTTCTATTGCACTATTGCAAAACAGTTACACTCAGGGGACGGACTTGTCTGTGTGCCCTTGTGAGCACATCACTATATAAAATAGAGTCTGGCGTGTCACAGTCTTGTAAAATCAGTTCTCAGAAATGTTCTACTTGCTCATGAATACCATATCAGTGCGTTATTCTTCTTGTAAACATAGACCCTCCCACAGGCACCGTAAATACTGTAGATGTTGTGTCATAATTGTTATAAGTATTCTGAGTGGGGTGCATACAGTAATTGACCATTGCAGGGACAGTGAGTGACACTGGCTGCAGGTTAACGTGCAGCAGCAGCTGCTGCATCTCGTCTAATCTCCAGCTCCACTTACTCACGTTCGACTTCTCACTGCTCACTGAATCTGTGAGGAAAAAGAATGATGTTTTTAAACATTTAACGCACAAGAAAGTTTTTAAACAAGTTTTTTAAGCACATGATTTTTCCAGAAAGTCTGCGTGGTATTCCCCTGCGTTGTGAAACACACTGAGTTATGATTCACCACTATTAAGAGGAAATGAGAGAAATGTGCATGTTTAACCGGTTGTTAGGAAGATTTTAGCTAGTTGAGGCTGACTTTTAATACCAAGACAACTCAGGTTGTCTGTGCAGGTATTTCATCTTTGGTAATAAATAGTAAAGTTATAGTTAAACTTTAGTTAATTGTTGTTTTACCGAACTATGTCACTGTTCAGGAGCAATGAAACAATAATGAATTGTGCTTACTAACAGGTTCATAGTTGGATTGTAAATAAATCCATTAATATTATTTAGATAATTAACATGTTGCAAAATGTGGTCAGGTTTCCTAATTACTGCTTAGTTTTACTTTCACTATCACTAGCTGGTTAGGAAAGGACTGTGGTTTGGGTTAAGGCACTAACACTGAGTAGTGAGTGATGAGGGTTGCACTGTTGCTGCAACACGTGCATTACTAACACTAAAGGACGCTTTGTGCAGATCTATGGAAGGCCAGTAGCTTTAACTACACAGCAACATTTAATGCTATGGAAATTATAAAGTTTAAAGTTTAAATGATCAGCAATTAAACATTTGTGACAATATCATAGTAACATTTAGTAATCATTTACAAATACATAACAGGCCCTGTGGTGGATATAATGTTATGTGTGCAGGTGTCAACAGTGTAGTGTTATTGCCACTTATAAGCTGATATAAAACATAAGGCACCAACAGATTGGTAAAATAGTGATATCTTACTGAAAAGAAGAAATCATTCACACAAACTGTAACTCTTCCACTCGTCATGTGCTTTAGTCACGAGAACACATCAGCTCTTCTTCTTCTGTCTTTGTTTATCTCAGAGGTTAAAGGTCAAAGCGGTTCAACCTGCTCTCTCTATCTGTTGTTCCCGTTGTGACAAAGCCATCCAGCCACTTCCTGAAGAGGGGACAAATGTCCAGCCCCCCCACTCCCCCTCTGGGCCCAGACATCGCTGAGATCTGGCTTCGTGATCAGCAGCTCTGTCGTGGGGATGTTTGAGGTAAGCAACCCCTTGGCTGGATGTAAACCAGAGCAAAGCTGCTCTCCATGCAAAGGCGCAGGATTAAAAGAAGCACTAAATGTTGATAGCGCTGATGTATTTTATGAGCTTTTGGCCTCAACCAGTAAGGAATGAATGGGCTAACCAACATGTCAACGTCAAAATCTGTTCTTTTATTTACAGTTTAAAAGAAAAGAAATAAATAAAAGAAAATCAACACCCTTTCATTATACGCAAAGAGTCAACCGTCATACACTACCTTCCAGATCTTTTTTGTTTGTTTGATGTTTTTTTTTTGTCCAACTACTTCTCAAAATCCCTGAAATATTTACAATTTTTTACAAATCAGCACATTTAATAAATGTGCTAATATGTACTATATGACACAAAATGGTAAGTTAAGATTTTTAACAACATAATTTGTTAGATGCTTGCACTTTGTACTTCATCAAAACCATTATAGTTATTATTATGCAACATGAAAGAAAGAGCTATAAGTTTGTTTCATGTTATGTGCAATTTGCCCCTCCTGATATTATTTGGTGAATAAATAATGTTACCAAGAACTTAAATCAGCTCTGTCAGAGCTGAAGCTTCATGTGTCACAATCTTTGGAGCATGGATACAGAACACTTGCATCACCTTCCAAGGAATTCTCAGTGAGATCGCTTTAGTCACTGTATACGATAAAGCGCATCAGATTACTGTAATGCACAGTACGTGCTCGTGTTCAGGATTCAGCTTGTGCACTGGAAAACAGCACAACAGAGAGACATGAGGAAGGTCCAGCAGAGCGTTAGTGAAAACATAAGAACATAATGAGGGAGTAGCCTAAAACAATTTAGAAGAAAATACAGGAGTTTTAAAAAGTTTTTCAATGTGTTCCGATTCCAAGTCTTACATGGGGTTTTTACATGTTTTTGAAAGTATCAGCACTTGTTACACATAAGTATTTCATCTGAAGTGAATACAGCTTAGATTTTAGTTAGTAAATTTTTAACAATTATATATACCCTTCTGTCTGATCAGCTGAATATCCCAAATTAATCAGTAGAATATAGAAAAATCTCAGCGATAATTAAAGCAAGCGGAATGGATCAGAAACTGCAGTTAATATGATATAATACTCAAATGCAAACTGTACATGTACTACACCATGCCTGATGTTATTCTCACTAACCTGTTTTTGCTGCTGTTAGTCACATGATTTTGTGTACATACACACACACACACACACACACACACGTTGGGTATTCATACGGACATCTAATTGACATAATGTTTCCCTTAACCCTAACCATCAAAAATGAATGCCTAACCTTTACCCCTACCCTAACCACAACCTAATTATAACCCTGACACTAAAACCACATTGTGAGTCTCAAAAATGCCTTCAAAGTTGTGGGGACCAGGATTTTAGTCTGTTGGTCCCCACAAGTATAGTAAACTTCCAATTTTTGGTCCACACAAAGTTATGAATACACACCCACATACACACACTTGGAGAGAGAGATCACATTTCTATCAATGGGGACTCACTGTAACCTAAAACCAAGTCTCCACCCAAAAATGTTTTACATTACAGGAACTTTCTATTAGTGCACATGAAACAAGAGGCAAATCACGAGATCACCGTACTTTAAGTAAAATAAGTATACACAGCCGCAGACACACACTAATGCTATGTGTGTTTCTGCAGCTGCTTTGAGCTTGTCAAGCTGACAGTCACTGTACGCCTGATCGCACAATGCATTTTTCACTGACTGGGGCTCTGCTGAGCACCTCGGTGCAGAGCTGGGAACAATATGATGAGCACTCATAGGTATCTCTGTGGCCATGTGGATGACACGTAATCTACTGTGTTAGTGTGTACTATTTTCTGTATGCTCTTCGTACATAATTACTATTTTTTAAAATAGTTCAAGCTTTTTGTAGCTGAGAAAACTCAACATTTAAAGGCAGTAAATAACAGTAAATGATGAATTTGGCAATTTAACAATTTAGAGTAAGCTGTTAATAAACTTTTTGCTTTAGTTAATTTACTTCAAGCTTTCTTGTGCTAACAGACGTTTAAGTTAAAGTAATGCACATATAGGCTAATCCAAAGGAAACTCTTCGCAAACAAACAGTGATTCTCTTTTTTTGGGGATACGACTCACTTAATACTGTTAACCCTAGAGGATTTAAAGTTTAAAGGAAACACAACTGCACAGTAAAAAATAAAGATATTTTTGAGAAAGTGATAGCAGCCCCTCAGATCTTTAATGTATTTATGCCCCTACTGTGCACAACATAATGTAGTATGCTCTACATCATCACTAAATCAGTGAGTATTTGCTATAATTTATTTGTTATAAGCTGAAGGCCAGACAAGTACTTTTCTTTAACACCTCTACAGATGAACTGTTGGCTGGTGTGTTACTGAAAATAAAAACAGAATGGGACTTCATCCAGAAATCTGGCAATAGCAAGCTGAACACGACCTCTGAAACCAAGTTAAGTTCAGATACTTTCCAGAAAGCATACTCTGTCAGCTCTATTTAGTGCTGCAGATACCAGCTCGGCACTGCTTATCAGTTACATGTTTGGTGATGTCAGTGACTATTTTCAGCTGCCATCCAGCCAGCTGGACGTCGGCAGTCGTCACCAGCTGCGTCACTGCAGGTCTCGTCAGATGATCACTATGTGCCCTTCTCAGATCCTTACGCGAGAAGTATGGCTCACTAAAATCAGGTCAGTTATGACTGTGGACCGATTCATTTGGTGATGTCTCATTATCCTGGAGTGATCGTCGCTCAAGAGTTGGCAGTTCGTCTTCTAATCGGAAGGTTGCCGGTTCGAGCCCTGGACAGTCTCGGTCGTTGTGGCTGTGGCTACAATGTAGCTTGCCATCACCAGTGTGTGAATGGCTGGATGACTGAATGTGTAAAGCGCTTTGGGTTCCTTAGGGACTAGTAAAGCGCTATACAAATACAGGCCATTTACCATATCCTCTGTTATCCCAGATCATATTTTGTCTCGCACACAGCATTCATTCACGGGTCAATATCGCTCTTAATAGAGCCACCCTGGACCTGATGAGGCTACATTTGTTGGCCTTTGGCCACTACAGGGCAGGACAAGAATAAAATCAGCTCTTCTGCACGGCGTCTGGTTAGAAAATAATCAGAGCAACGTTTCTTTTCAAAGGACACCTTTAATGAAAATGCAAATGTACATTTGTATGATACAAATCCTCTTTAACTTGAACATCCAGGTGAGTCTGTGGGAAACACGTTAAAAATTTAGTCCACAAAACACATCTAACATTTTCACCGCTTTCACTATGTAATCGGAGTAAAATCAAATGAAAGTCTGGGATTCAGTTGAGTAGGCTTGTTCTTCAAATGGGCCGAAAGCATCTCTTACTGTTCTTGTCCATTTCACTGGAACAGCTGTGCCCTATCAAACTCCAATAAATAAATAAAGTGCTCCACATACAGCTGGATTTAGATTGGTTAATACACCTCACTAATGTTGATTGAATATATTTCACATCACTGAATATACAGTTTATTGTTATCTTTCTAAAAGTCAAATATCTAAACAGTTCATATTGCAAATTATTATGAAGCTAGTAATTTAAATTATTTACAAAAAAGAAGGCACAGCATGAGAAATTATGGGTAAAATATGAATCTGATAATGGTGACGGATTGCACTGAGCTGAGGACATGTTCTTATTTCCCGATTATCCACATTCCCACTTCTTTAAACGCCACTACTTCCAGTCATCACAAGCACGCTAAGACAGGACAAGCTCAGAAAAGACCTTTCCCCTCACTGAACACGTTCTTCTCTCTAGACTGGTGGGGAGGTGGCAGTACAGACACAAAAGCAGAAAGTTTCACCCTGCACAGCATAATTTTAAAGGTACTAGCTTCTCGTTACATAAGCACATTTGTGTATCTGTGAAATAACCACTTACATTAAAAGGACGTAAGTGTTTTGGTTTTAAGAACTGACTCCTGGGCAGGCCTGGGAAGAACTGCCAGTACTGCTGCATTAAACAATGCTGTAAATAGGAAAAAAGAGCCTTTCTGATGTGCTTCTACTACAAGTGATGGCCAAGTTTGAATGCCATAGAAAATACAATTCGATATTTAAAATATTAAAAACTGTAATGCAAACCAGTCAAGTTAGCAACTGTATCAGGCTTGTTACTCTTCTTTATTCACCATGTAATAAGTCACACAATTATCAGCATCCTCACATAATTAATACAGGAAACTATTTGTCTTGGTGAGGAAATGTGGGCTCTTACTTTCAATAGTGATCTATTGCACAACTTTTAAAAACGTTGGGGGGAAAAGTCTAGAAATAATTAGGAAATCATCACGATAGTGTAAGGGAAAAATCCTCTGGCAAATGAGAGAAACATTATTTAAAGGAGTCACAAGGCAAATATTTACTCATTTTAGTTTCTCAATGGATCATTTGCTTAGATTTCTTGTTAGGTTTTTGAATTGCTGGACAAACAAAAGTGATGAAAATACCTTGAGCTCTAAGGTTGTGACGGGGGTTTTTTTTATATAATATTCTCATATTGCATAGACTGAGTATGTATTTAATGATGGAAATCCTCACATTTAAAACTTTTGCCCTAGAAATACTTGACTTGGGCACTGATAAACAGCAGAAAATGAATGGATGAATGAATCGATGGAATGGGTTTTTAAATTTCTAAATGCCTTGGTCCACAAATGCCTTGGTCTGAAATTACACACAAAAGCATAATTTTAACTAAAGCTACTACCAACCACAGGCTAGGAAATAGGTTATATCCTTTACAAACTTCAATAAGTTAAAATCAGTGTTTTTAGACACCTGCCATTGATTGACTGTTTAATAGGGAGTATTTATTGGCCAGCAGAGCTCAATTCACTGCAACAAAAGAAAGAAGCAAATCAAGAAAACATCTTTGTCAGTCTGACAACACGTGCAATGGAAACAACATAACACAACTAAACACAGCAACAAACCTATTTTTGTTCAGAAAAAGGCTGTCCTCCTTTACTTAAACTGAAAGCAGATTAGAAAGGGATTTTTAACGGACAGTTTAAACAAGATGAATGATTATAGTAATATGAGTCAGTGCTCATAACATTTCTTTTGAATTAACTTGATAATTTAATGAATAGTAAAAAGAAAAAAATGTTTTGAGATTGAAGGTGCTTCCTTCCTTCCAGCTCGTATGCTTTGCAGCTACCGGCTAAGGAAGGAGACCTGCTTGTCTGTCCTGCAGTTACCACCTCCCTGCCAGCAGAGGCAGCAAAACGACTTCTGTGATCATTTACTACCAACATAGCCACTTATACAATCTCCATAAATCATGCTGAACCTGCTAATCATAGCTCAGTATCCATCTTGCCCAACATCCTAAAATAACACAGCTGACATTTATTCTTCTGTATCTTGTGAGTTTAAATCATGTAGCTCTGAACACACAGTGTATGTGTGTTTGTATTTGCATGTGAGTGTGGGGATGCACTATGTTTAGGACCACTGGCATGAGCAGTCAGTGGGCTCCTGGATAGTGTAGCTGACCCAGGTTGAGTTGCTGCTGCAGTAAAGCTGCACAGAGCGCCGCTGCAGCCCAGTCTCTCTGCAGCACTTGCAGAAGCGAGCATACGTATTGATGTTATAGTTGTAGATGCTGGCGGAAGGACACTTTCCATCGCACGACACGATGTTCACCTGAAAATGGAGGGGCAGATGTCTTTCATGTAGAAGGAGCAGACAGAAGGCCATCAAATAAATGCACAAATAAACTTTGGGAGGGAGAGGCAGCCATGTTAAGCTTAAACATGAGCAATATCAAAAACTATAAACACCAAATACTGAAAATTGAAATAACTCCTATTGATGGCTTCAAAAAATTTGGTGTTCAGATGGTGCACATCAAATAATCTCCTGGAGAAATCATGACCACCACAGTTTCCAGAATACTTTGAGCTAGCCAATGGCATTGCTGCACTTGCATGAACAAAAACTCTACACACACTGCAAGAAATGCAAGGTTAAAATAGGATGCTAATAACAAGCTGCAACCACTGAAAGTCAGACATGAGTGTTTACCGGTCTGTTGCTGCGGCAGTCATTCTTCCTGATGGTCATCCTCACTGTCACCTTCTGACATGACTTTCCGTCTTCTTTGCCTGTTCACACAACAAGCCAGAAGGAATTCATTGGAATGAAGGTAAAAAAAAATACTCATAAGATAATAAGGATGTGAACAAACACCAGGAATAGGGAGGATGAGGACAGAGGAAGGAAGGCGATCAAGAGCCCTGAGAAGCTCAGAAGCTGTTGATCATGCAGAAGTAATTTAGCCATACATAACCTGAAAGGAATAAAACCGAGGATGTGTGTATAAGAACTTTGCAGCTAAAAGCATTAATGAGAAAACTTTCCAGTCAGGGAGAAATGATCAATGAGACTCAGCATAAACATTCAAAACTGCTGGAAGGATAAAATCTGTCATGCATTTATTCTCAACATAAATTAGCTTCGACTAGAAACACGATAAACTGATGTTTAAAAAAATACAACAAAGACAGAAACATGAACAAAACATGAAATCTGCCATCAACACACATAGCATTAAATTAAGATGTTATGAGTGCCATTTAGTTTTCTCAGAATGAATCTCAGGACACTTTCTCTACCGCTTTGACTGTCGCCTGTGTTATTAAGCTGTTGTGTCATTGATCTGGACTAAATGTGTGTTAGTTTGTTTGAAGCTACTCTCTTTAAACTTACATAGATAACTCAATTGAACTCATTTTATTGTTTATTTTAAGATTTTATTGTAAAACCAAATATTTTGTACCCCTAATCCTGCCACCCTAAAATGAATTACTGCTTTTTTGTTTGCACGGATGATACTACTAAAAGGATGAAATGTCACACACAGAAGATTCAGTTTCCCACACAGCTCCCTTTGGAGGGCTGCAGCTATAGTGCAGCAGCATGCAAATCTTCAGCAGTTCAATGAAAAAAAGACCCGCAGCACTCCCAGCATCATCCCACTTCACTATCTAGTGACACATGCAGATATCTAAGCCCGACTATTGGGCCACTACCAACAGTACATTGTTGGCAATCAACAATGCACTGCCCAAACAGTGCTAAATGGGGAAAAAGTTTATTTTTTGTGTACATGTACACATGAGATCAAGGGGAAAAAAAAAAGGGGGGGGGGGGGGTTCTGTCCTCTCAAGTGTGATGTCATTTTTCAGGTAAACCAATTAGACTAGACAATTAGACAGCATATTTCTAAAGCCAAGTGAGGTAGAAAGCAAAGAGGAAGCTACATCAATGATGTTTTTTTCCACATGGACTTGGAGTGAGACAACAGTTGAGAGGACTTTTCTGCAGAGGGGAGTAGGTGTCAGTCAGACTTTGGGGTTTCCTGTGTGTGTTCTGTTTTTTTCTTAGAGGGAGTACATTGTTGAATATCAACAATGGCACTGGCAAGCCTTGTTGTTTGGTACCTCTTTCACAGTTTGTGTTAACTGTGGGAGTCAGGGGGCTAACAGGGAAAGGGAAGAGAGGGAATCCAGTACCTGGTGGGATTGGTACACGATGGTAAGCTGCAGCACATAAACCATAAACCCACTTGTATGTCTTCAGTTGCTTTTCAGTGACAAGAGCTTTAATCATTTGGCATTTTAGAGCAAGTCTGTCATTATTTGTACTGATGACACAGAGTTCACTGAAAAGCACACTGACAGTTTTCTAATGTAAATAAACAGAAGACAAATGTAACGGAAAACAGCAGCTGGGATCCAGACGTGAGCCAATTCAGACAATGTGACTGAGGATTTTAGACTGAAACGAGCAAACTGAAGGGCAAACATGTCGGAAACATGTTGAGCGGCAGATGAAGGCGCTCTTCAGTGTCAGCTGCAGGCTACAGCTCTACGCTAACTACACAACTGCTGCTGTGATGCTCTCATTAGATACTCACACGTCTTGCAGCATCCATCCATGTAACTTACAACAGTTCCACCAATCTGAGTGCAGACGAGAGTCACGACGTTAACACAAACACAGAAAAATGTATTTTTCCTCCACAGTTTGGCCAGCACAGATTCTGAACTTTGATATTCTTCAGTTAAACTTTTGTGTAACTACTGAACATGCCGTGGATTCATTAATCAAACTTTTTAAGTGAGCTACCATTATTCTGTAGAAATATGCCATCTTGCAGTCTTGCAGTAGTTATAATTACTTTGAGCCTGCTTAAACTTAAATTTAATATGGATCAGCCTGGCTGTCTGTTTGAGACACTTTTTTACATCATTATCACACAGCAAAATGTTTTTGATGAAAAAAAAAAGATCTCTACAGAACATGTGTGTATTAAAACTGCAAGATTTCCCTTCCAAAGGATACGCTGACAAATTATAATCAGTCAGTATCTTTTATCTCTTTGAAGAAAGAGATGTCTCTTTGAATGTGTGTGTGTGTGTGTGTGTGTGTGTGTGTGTGTGTGTGTGTGTGTGTGTGTGTGTGTGTGTGTGTGTGCGCGCTGCATGCTGACCTTCATACACTCTGTTTCATTGAAGGGAGGGCAGCTGAAGGAGTAGGAGATGAGTGTGGGCCCAGCCACAGTGTCTGTGCAGTCAAACTTCATGCAGTTTGATACCCAGGATCTTCCCGGCTGAAAAGCATTGACAACATCAGCAACTGAACTACAGTGACCAACTTAATTTGACTTACAACAAAATGAGAAAGAGATTGGTGACGTATGATCAGCCTTCTTACTTTGTGTGAGTCCGCCTGAGATCATTTTTAAATCAAAGCTGGATAAAGTTAGGTTAGGACTAAGGCCAACTTGACTATAACTGTCAAATCACCATCGACTAATTAAACTAACAGTAATCAATTTCAAAGATAAGAAAAAATGTACAATCATAAATATTGTGTTAAACTTAAATAATATGCTAGCTAGCTAATAAGCTAGCTTTGCTAACTTCAACTCAGTCAAGTACACATCAAGACTGAAGAATAATTAAAAGACTGTTTATATAATATTGTGGCATGTTGGGAGCAGCTAGTTATCTCCCATCATGCCTCGGGTTGTGTTCCCATTCAAGACGATTAAACTGTGTATTTGCATTTGTTATGGCTACGTAATTCATATGACCATTCCTGTTCACTGATAGATGTTGTTTTGATAGAAAGACATGTTACCAGTGTTGCCAACTCCTCAGTAAGGAAAATCGCTATTGGTTGTCCTAAAAGTCGCTAGAAGTCGCTAAATGACGTCATCACCTAATTTGCATAATTGGTCATGCTAATATAATTGTAACCTATGTTGTTGGAGAGAGAAATAACATCGTGGAAGAGACATAAAGTGAGTAAAAAACGTCCTAAATGCATTTAGAGTTTATTTAGAACTACAAATTAAATTTCTTTTAGCAATTATTGTTTTTTTTTAATGTCACAATTCCAACCCTGCTCCTTTATCTGGGCTTGGACCGGCAAAAGTGACCCGAAATAGGCACTCTGGTGGAGTTACTTTGGGCGTTTATCAATATGCGTACTTGTGCGTACTTGCGTTCTCGTGTACTCGTGATACGTCATCAGTCGGAGACCAAGTACTGTTCCAATTCAAAGTACGCATCACGCCGAGAACGCGAAAAAGTCCCGGATGTGTTCTCGATCCGCCCGTTTTATCGAGCATGCATCGGTGTAGACTTGGGACAGCTAAATATCCCAGAATGCATTTTGTCCAAAACTCAACAGCAGACTCCCGGCACATCGTTTCCAATCCCCCCCTCCCCAAACCGCTCGCGGACTTCTCACTACTCAGGTTAAAGAAACCCCAGCAGCTGTCTATAGTATTGAGTGTCCACTAGAATAGAAATAAAAGCGTTCTAACATCTCACCTGCTTGTTTTTATTAAGGTATGTACACGTATGTACATGTACACTATTTTTATTAATAGAGGTTTCACTACTGAGGTTAACAATGATATATAAGTCACTTAGATCACTTCTAAATGTTAATGTTTGGTTTATTTCAGTGTTTTATTTGTTCCTGAGTAAACTGGTTTGGCTGTGATTAAAGTTAAGCTTCATAACATGTTACTCACAGTTAAATTAAGAGGGGACGGCAGTAAAAACTCCGGACCTGTGACATCATCACGTACGCTGGTGTTCCGACTGTACAAATCACGAGTCCGTGCTCGCGTACTTGAGAATTGAGAAACGGCCCACGAGTCCGTGCTCGCGTTCTCGGCGGGTACGTACTCCCGTGCGTTCTCGGCGGGTACGTACTCACCGAGAACGCGAGTACGTACTCGCGTACTTGGGCATTGATAAACGGCCTTTGTGTGTGTGTGTTTATAAGTAGTTTTAAACCTTGTGATCCACAAAACAGCATAAGAGTAAAAGAAGAACTGCCTGCGTTACAGCACCCGCTGCTTGTTGAGAGTAAAAGCGATATGCGCTTTCACGTCTTTTTTTAGCGACTTTCTTTAGAAAAAAAGTCGCTAGGGGGTCTGAAAACTCGCTAAATATAGCGAGTGCAAAGTCGCTAAGTTGGCAACACTGCATGTTACACCACGAGTGACTTCATGTGCGAGCACAGTGTAGCACGGGGAACTGTTCAATAAAGAGCTCCCCCTTCCTGCTTGGGGTGGAATAACAGATTCAACCTCTGTGTGGGTCCTTTGTTGTTAAGATCCCTCAGTTCGCCACAATATAGTGTGTATGTTAAAATAGTTTTTTATTTGGATGCAAAATGTTGCTGAACATCTTTTCCTACCTTATAGAGACCTGTTGTTCCATTCTCATGCTCATAGATGCAGGAAATATTCTTACAGACTCCGCAGCACGTCGACTGGTCTTTGGGAGGCACGTAGATCTGATTCTGAAAAACAAACATGATTACTTTCCTTTTCATTTAAAATACTGTGACAGTGAGCTTTAATGAGTTAATGATCATAACCACTTATCCAAAGATTAACTGTGACAGTTCAAACAAAATTAAAAGCTTCTAGATTCGTGCTCCGCTCTCAGGGGAGAAGTTTATGTGAGGTCAGGGTTGTAACTAGGGATGCTGTGGTATCTGTGACAACGCAGAGTCTGCTGAGTTTAATGTTGCTCTGTGTTTAGTACGTTACACACCAGCAAGAAAGCAGACATAACATAAATGAAGCTAACAGTTTTTTCTTTATATAGTTTTTTTCTCCTGCTTCAGCAACAAGTTCTGTTTGTGTGCAGCAGTTTATTAGTTAAACTTTGGTCAAGTGAGATGACACAGCTGAAATGTGTAGGTTGCCAGTCCAACATAGGGCTAATACAGTGAGGCAGACAACCAAACATACCTATGAGTGAAGATACCAAAAGAGGAAGACCCCCACCCAAGCAGTAACCTTCCCCCTGCTTGTCTGGGGGCAACAGTGTTAACCAATGTGCTTTTAAGTCACAAACTACCAAAAAATCACAACTTTAGAGTGGGCCATCAAATACTGTCCAGATCACAGTCCATCACTATTCACAGGTTATTTTAATGTGTGAAGTACAGAAAGAAAGTAATACTTTTCCTTGTCATAGGCTCGCTATAGTACACAGACTAATGAGAATTAAAATCCAAATGCGATCTTAATTCTGAGCTGAATTTTGGTGAAGACCCATTCGGCAATAATTGTATGTTCGATTAAAACTTTCTGGTAGAGAACACTCCCGCTAAAAATCCCATCAAAATATTTTCATCAATTTGACAGGTTATGCAACCAATTCATATGGAATAACAGAAGTCCTAGAATAAAGCTTAAAAAGCTACAGCAACCAGTGGAGTCGGGTGGCCTGGGGGTCCCAAATTTACTGTTTTACCATTATGCATTCGGTCTGAGACACATGGTTCAGTGGGCTCTCTCTCCAGAACAAGCCCCCCCATGGCTTAGTCTTGAGAGTACCTTGTGCTCACCACTCCCTCTGATGCACATTTTAACCACCAAGCTCTCATCAGATATAAAAACCCACCCCATTCTTTCGTTCCTGCAGACGGTCTGGAAGAAGGTGCCCTTGCCGTTAAATTTTAACTCCCACCTTCATACTGAGGCCTCCATATGGCTCAATCCCAAACTCTGCATTAATAAGTCTCCGTTTTTTTGGACACTGTGGGTCGAGAGAGGGATACTTGTTCTTGGAGACCTGTATCAGGGGAGAATTCTCAAGTCCTTCAATGACCTTAAAGCACAGTTTCAGTTGCCACAGAGTCAGTTTTGGAGGTATTTGCAGCTCCGGCATTTATTGCTCAAAACCTTTGGTCTCCACACCACCTCCAACTATTGACTATCTCAGCTACATCAAAAAAAATCTTCGTGAAGTCTCTAAACATTACTCAATGCTTGTTAAGGGCATGAGTAAAGGGCTACCCGCCCTACGGTTAGCTCGGGAAGCTGACCTTGATGTGGTTTTTACAGACCAGGAATGGACTGTAATTTTGCAGAATAGTAAAAAGATGTCAAGGGAACTTAGAACTAGACTAATCCAATTCAAATTATTACACCGAATTTACTGGTCACCACACAGATTGTACAGGGTGAACCTCATACAGTCTCCTGAATGCTGGAGATGTCAGACTGGGGTGGGCACATATTGACCCATATGATTTGGAGCTGTCCTATCAAATCAACTATATGATGGGATATTCCTTTTTCGCCAAGACTATTCGTTTGGGGGGACCCATCACTCCTTAAACATGCTCTGCCTAAGGCTGCTGAGTGGGTACAGACTGCATTGATGCTGGGGTGTAAACTCATTATCTCCCAGTGGAAGGCCCCTTGCACCCCACTTGTCTCTGTATGGCATATTCAACTAGGGAGACTCGCTGCAGTAGAACAACTCTCATACAGACATCTGAATAAAGTGGAGAGCTTCCACCTGAAATGGGATCCATATCTGTTCAGAATAAAAGGATCAGACTAGAACTTACAGTGGGACAGACATTGGGATTCTGACGAAGCACTCTCAGAGATGACAGAGTGTGGCATGCAGCAAGACCCACTTAGTCAAAGGCTGGCTGTGTTTTGGGTTTTTTTGTGGGGGGGGTTTTGTTTTGGGGTTTTTTGTTTGTTTGTTTATCTCTTGTTTTGTTTGTCCGCCCTCATTTTGGTTTTGTATTCTCTACTGGTCGGCTGTTATGCTGATGCTATTTTTATGTGATGTGATTTGTATCTACAGTGGACTGTAGTGTTCTAAAAATTCAATAAAATATTAATCACAAAAAAAAAAACTTTCTGGTAGCTCTTCTCATATTTAACACATTTTTAATGAGAAAATGAAGAGAAACAGGATTAACAATGAGGATGGAACCTTAACATAAAGTCAGTGAGATCAAGATCTTCAATAAAAGGTCTGTGCTGGTGTGTCGCAGTCTTACTGGTTGGCATTGGTTAGAGCAGTTGACGCTGAAAGTGCGGAGCACATGGAAGCCGCTTGCTGGGTCAAGGCTGCGGCTGCACTGCCGGCTGTAACACAAACCGTCGTCTCCACGCTCAACCAGAGTCTGACCGGGCCTCAACACTCCTCGCTCTCCAAACACACACACAGCCTCACGCACTAAACACACAGAGGTCAGAGGGTCCAAAGTTGCAGGCTGCACTTACAAAAGTCAAGTGGTAAAAACATCTGTTTTAAACACTGACCAAACATTAGACAAACAGAATAAAAACAACATGTCCTAACGTGCACTCTGGCTCAGTTCAGAGCAGGTTTGGTAAGATTAAACTTAAAATGAATTCCTCGTCAGAACGTACCACACTTGTATCTTTTGCAGGCACACTGGTTCTGTGGATCGGCTAGAAAGGCCCGGTCCAGCTGGGCAGCCTCCCCCTGCAGAACACAGACAGAGAACCAGGGTTACAGATTTGTATTAATGCATACAGAATATACAAAGAGTACATTACACAAGGAACCCAAAAATATTAAAAACACACAGAGCCAGCAGACAGACACCTGGATATATGACCCATAAAGTCAGGTTTTATGAGCAATAATCTGGAGATACAGTGTATTCAACAGGTTCAGGACTTACCAGGCCACATTTTGGGGAGGCAATCTTTTCACAGGAACACTCTGAAGACAGAAAATAAAAAAACGACCATTATTAAGTTGTTTAGCTGAGATGACACCACACAACACCAGATACTCTGCTTTGTCATAAAACAAATTTAATGTTATTTTAAACTGTGGTTCTAAAAAGATATGACAGGCCTAGCACTGATCTGAAATAAAGGCTTTGGACTAATTTTATTGTTCCTATCATGGAAGGGTTTTCCCCTCATACCGCATGTTTGGTTGGGACAGCAGTGACCAGGATTGGACACAGAAACCACTGACATCCCAACAGGACAAGTGAGCTGAAGACACCTGTAGGGCTCACACACTGTGCACACACAAAGAAAAACATGCAAGTCATTTATGCGTTCTAGCTGTCCAATAGTGGGATCATTTTAACATGAAGTGGATCAGCGCATTTTTATTCTTGGACTCCACTGCAGTGACTTCACATGAGTCATAGTTCAGAACAACAAATGGCCTACTACACATGTTAAAGCAACGTGTTACTGTAATCCGATTACTTTTTTTCAAGTAACGAGTAAAGTAACGGTTTACTATTGCAAAAAAAAAAAGTAACTGGATTGCTGTTACTTTCCTGTAAACACGCTGTGTTACTGCATTACTAAACTGTGATTTCGTTTGTGAGAGTGTCTCATGACAATGACGTACGAGTGTGCGACGTCTGTGGCAGCAACAGATGTGTGTAGATCAACAATGGATAATATATGGAGTGCAGGAGAGAGTATGACCATTAAAGCTTGGAAGCACTGACATTGCTTTGAATTTGATTCCGTAAAAAGTAACAAAAACATTAGCGTCCGCTCTACACTCTGCGTTTGAAGAAAACGTCTTTCTATGGCGAAAAATTAAACTTTAAATCTAAGCAAGCACCTAGCACGCTGCCACAGGAATGTGAAATTTACAGAGAAACCCCCAGATCCCCCCACTGACATGACTGCTGAGACACCGGGCAGACCTCCACCGATAGAATATGCTGAAAAAATAGAATTCGGCTAATATTGCTTTATTATGTATTCATGTTTTTAAAAAGTAACTAATTACTTTTGAAACTAAGTAATCTGTAAAGTAATGGGATTACTTTCTTCGAGAAGTAATCAGTAATTAGTAACTAATTACTTTTTTCAAGTAATTTGACCAACACTGCTTGCTACACACTAGTTTTTTTCTGAGTGGCCCCTCCTAAACAGAATGTTTGAACAGAACATGGGCTTACAAAACAGAGATATTCACTCTCAATGACATCATACAGAACCAAGGGTAGAAAAACAACTGTCCAAAACCGAGAGTCTGCAGCCTGAGCTTTTGGCTCTCAGGGATTACTTATGCACACACTGACCTTAGTATTTGAATCTCTAAGCAAGTCTAATGTGTGCAGCTGCCTTTGTAACAGTAGACGTATGAGAGAAAATGAGGAAAGTATAATAATTCCCTTCTAAGTAACAAAGAATTGAAGTCGTGTTACAATTTTAAAATAATCCAACTATCAAAAAGCTTAAGATTAAGAACCAAGAACAAAAGCTGAGAACCCACATCTTTGTCACAGTTATATGTCACAGATATTTACAAAAAACACAAGTGACGCATTAAATCAGCCGACCTTAGACCTTTTCACTTTTTTACTTCAACTATTAGCTAAAGCTACAGGTGTGTGAGTGTGTGAGTGAAAGCGCGTGTGCTCTGACCACACTGGTAGGCGGGGCAGCAGCGATCCGTGGTGTTGCTGTCGACAGTCAGAATCTCACCATCCTGGCAGAGGGGAGGCGTCTCCACACAGGGAGCACACACTGTATGAAAACATACATTTGTAACCGCACCGATAAATTTAAATTATACTCTAATAGCTAAATGTTGTGCCACAGAACAGAGAAGTTAATGTGATCAGTTTTTTTTTTAACTGACTGCAGATGTGGGCGAGACAGCAGCTGCCTTCAGCTCTGGTGGCAATCAGAATCTGGTCGTCTCTGCAGGTGGGAATGTCTGACTCACAGAGCACTGGATTACATTCTGCAACACAACAAAGAGGATTTGCTTTCTCTCTTTTTTTATACTTTTGATAGTTTAACTTGTCAAGATTACAAGAAATAAGACAAATGTCCACCTCTGTGTGCCTACAGGTTGCAAGATTGGTGATAATAAAATTAACAACATGTGCTCTAGAGGGGCAACAATGACACAGCCCCGAAACAGGAATGGTTTTACAGGTGAAGGACACTGACCTTTTTCCCTCCTCATCTCTGACCTTTTTCCCTCCTCATCTTTTCTGATAGTTTTTTCACTAGTTTTGCATTTGGCTTGGGTCAGTGTCACTGCAGGTAGCATGAGATGGGGTGATACCTAGACCCTACAGATCACATCATCATTTTAATTTTCAGGTGGTTTTGAATTCAGGTCTCTGCAGGCTGATCACACTACCCAGTCCATATGCATATAGATATCCCACATATTTTTTTCCATTGAGATCTGACATGTTTTTAAAGTGTTCCTTTAATTGCTTTAATGCTTTATACAAGAGGTAACCTAACCTAGGTATGATACAAGCATGAAATTGTCTAATCTAAGGCTCTGTAAGAAAGCTGTGGGGTTTTGTTTGGTTTTTTATTCGTCTTTGAAAACTGCTCTGCAGTTTTGAATGTGCAATGTTGTCTCTGTAAACTATGACATTTCTTAAGGCATTACAGTAAATATATTATATAAAATAATTCCTTGTGTGCAGTACTTACACAGCACTTAAACTACAGTGTGATAGTTTTAAAAATGTGTCATCATCTGTCAATGATCACAGTGTACATAATAAGTGGTCAACTGGAAACTCACCACAAACATAGTCTGGACAGCAGGAGTCCTGTCTGTAGTATGACACCAGCTTCTCCCCATATTTGCACTCAGGAGGGAGCTGGTCACACAGGCTCTGGTTACATACTGCAAAGTTAGAAATCCCATTGTCTCATTAGATAGCTCATTCTTTTTTCTGTTTATTATGTCATAAATCAAAACAGTCTCAGGTCTAAAGAGTAACAGTTATTGATTTGGAGGCTATCTTGCACGTTTCAGACAAAAGCACTTAAACTCACCACAGACTTTTTGTGGGCAACAGCTGGTGTCATCAGCCAGGCTGATGATCACCTCCCCTGCTCGACGGCATGCAGGCGCCACCATGCTGGAGCAGTTGTATTCCACGGGAACGATGGTGTCATTGTCGCAGCGGTACATGCAGCAGGCATCCTTCGAGGCTTTCCAAACCTCACCATGTGCACGAGGAACACCACCGCTGTCGGTGCAGGCTGCAGACAAACATACACTCTATTTTAGATACACATGACTACAATGAATCTTTTAAAGCTCAAACAGAATGTGGTTCAGCTGACTGATGCTGATTCAAATGGGAAACTTTCCCAAACCAAGAAATAATTGTATACGAATGACCTTTCACACAGATTTCAATGTAGGGCTATATTCATAGAGTATTTATAGAGTGGTGCTTTTGTTATAATTTGGATGTGCATTAGTTTCTAAAGATAATGAAATGGGTCTGAGAATAGATAACAAGACAGAAGACAAAATTTCAAGTTATGCATTTCAAAGTGCATAGAGTTAATGACCTGAAATTTTGAGAAAATAACTCAAAATTTAAAGTTAGCTCTGCCAATCAGGATGCTCCATGAAGGTACATCATTTCCTTGTCAGCTACCAATGCTAAACAGGCAAGTCAGAAATGAGCAAACATTCAGAACAACAGCAATTTATTCATGTTTACTATACATTGGTAGCTCACTGTGGAATCTGCTACCAGGTAAAAAGGTAATGATGCTATTCACACACTTGATTAGCAGAGCTAACCCAAAATTTCAGCTTACTAACTCAAAATTTTGAGAAAATAACTTGAAATCTTTTCTCCTTTTTCATAGGCAAAAACAAGTTTCCGTAGACTAAACAGTTGCATAGTTCTCAGCATTTTCTTCTGGTCCCATCACAATAATCCAATGCACAGACCTTCCCTTCTTGCTTTGTGCTCTGTTGGTAAACTGGGCTCTTACCGCATTTGTCAGGTGGGATGCAGAGTGCCGAGTATGGCCGGTGAAGGAGCGTTCCCTCAGGGCACACGCAGCCCTCAGTCAGGCCAGAACACTGATCTGGATCAGAATCAAAGTCGTGGTTGGGGCAGGACTGAGACGTGCAGGCTGGTAGACAGGCCTGATACCTCAGAGTATTGGGACACACAAAGGCTGCAGGAGGAGACGCAGACATGTCAGTGCCATCAATGCATTATTTAGCACTTTCTCTAAAAACAGATCAATGGGATTAACTGGAGACCAAAATCAAAGCAGAGTTGCTCGGATGGAAGCAAATATAACAGAAGTTGTGACAGATGGACATTAAACTGAAGTGTTTTCTTGCTACACAACAAGGTTTAATCTGACAACAATCTTACGGCAGTAATTTGGACTCCTCCACTCAATGCAGATATTGAATTTGTGACAGGAAGCCACATAAGCAGCCAGAGCCACACACTGGTTGTTCACATACTCCGAGTCTCGTACCCAAACCTCACAAAACGTGGTGGGTGGGACCTAAAAACAAAGAAAGAACAATTACTTGAAACTAGTAATATTGTTACATTAGTATATTTGAATACCTCAATTGTGTAATTATATTTGCAACAATCTGCAGTCATTTAAAATTATCTTTTTGCTCTTTTGACATCTTCTACTCAGAAATAACATAAAGCTGATCTAATTCAGATTCCCTGTAACTAAACACATCTGGAAATGAATGAATGTATGGATTTACATACAAAGGCATGGCAGGGGGTAAAGGCCTGGTTCTGCAGCATGAAGAAGCAGCTGGAGCAGTCACTGGTAGAGCAGTTGAGCTCACGGCGGCGGCTGTGGCTGATGTAACTTGTGGTATTGGGAACCTGCCAGCTGTCGATGAACACAGCTGGATCCTCACTTTCACCCACTGTGGTCCCATTTGCCAAAATCAGGTCGTTTGATGGGTCTCCATCACAGAAGCCTAAGACATGCATTTGTATCATGAACATCACCTCAGTCGTGACATATCATGACATTTGTGTCCACAAAAGTGAAATAATGTTTTGATGGTGTGCCGAGAAAAACAGGGTCACTATGCCACAGGTTTTAAACCTATCAGAATGATATCTTTACTGTGTAATGTTAAAAAGAAAGAAAAATGCACATGTGTTTTTTTACCACAGATGCCCATGGTGGGCAGCTTGTTGCTGGAGCTGTCAGTGTCGATGACCATCATCCCTGTACTGTGGTACCACTGTAACTTAAGACCGGCCGGGCTGCGGATCAGGTACATGTTGCCTGTGTCGTAAATCTCAAAGCCGTACTTTTTGAATCGAGGTTTAGCATACCGTGAATTGACATACAGCTGAAAGAAAGCATCAAGAACTAAATGTCATCATGTAGATTTTTATCAGTGTTTTAGCTTTAATCAGAAGCAGAGTGTCTCCTACCCTCCTCTGCAGCCTGTTGATAATGATGTGGTTGGATTTATGGGTGATGTTGAGTGCCACCAGACACAAGTTGGTAAAATTCCAGAAGAGCTTTAAAAAGCAAAAGAAACTCAGATGACAGAACAGAAACTTTTGTCCAGATCACTGTCAGAGCAACTGGCATGTGTGACATTTACTCACTGGTGACTGTGAGTCAGCGGGACACTCCTGAACCAGAACACTGACAGTTTCATTGGGCAGCTGGGTCACTATAAAAGAGGCAGCCTTGTAGATGGCAACGCTGTTCCCATCAAATGTGATCACGTTCAGATCAGGGAACATTGTGCATCGACCTGGCACAGTAGGGATACCAAAGAGCACAGTTAAAGATAACAATCTGCCAAAGCCAGATATTTATGGGAGACATTTAAGAATTATCATCATTCAGTCAGAGCAAAATTTAAAAGTGTGGAGCAGATTTTCTTGTAAAAAAAAAAAAAAATTAATGTGTTTCCTTCATTTATGTGTTTTCCTCACATGGACAGTCCCACTTAGGGCAGCACTTGTCTCCATTTACGAGGACAGCAAAGCCAAGCAGGCCACAGTTCGGAGGGTCGGCAGTGTAAGGGCAGCTCTGGGATTTGTTGAACAGGACGAGCTGGTTGTTGACACAGATGTACTTGGTGCAATCATCAACGATCTCTGCATATGGAGGCTGGTACAAAAAAACAAAACAAAACAAACAATAAAAATCAAAATGAAGGTTATTTGTTGTTTGTAATTAGGAAAGTAAAACCATATTTTTTGGCATTGCAGTAACCAGTGAGCAACACTCAAGATTCACGTTCTATTTTTTAAAAATATATTTAGTTGCAAGATATTCTCAGGAAGTAGATCATAATTGCATAACAGACCAGATTTAAGTGCACCTTAAATTTGGAATATTTAATCAGATATCTAAGCTTAATCTTTAGATGTGTTCTGTGTCTGAAATAAGCATGCCGTGCTAAACCAGGAAAAACACAAAAAAGGAACAATTCTACAGTCCTAGATATTCAGTCAGGACCACTAGTCAAAAAAGGCTGAAATTTCCCTCTGGAGGAAATATTATATTTGTCAGCTTTGCTTTGTCCTGGCAATTCCCTTCCACACAAAACCATGAAGTAAATCAGGAAAGAGAGTAGCAAAAAGAAATCCAGTGCAGAACAGAGCATACAAAAAATACAACAATTCAGACATTGCATAGAAAGAGAAGCTAGGATGAAGGTGGGTTGCAAAGTGGCTTGCAGATGTGCAGCAACTACAGGTGGGCAAAAGAAACTTAAAGCATGCCATCTGTGTAAAAGAAGAAGCAGATGCAAGCACTGAGATCAGCTGATGTGCTATTACTGCCTGAGTTTGACTTTGTAGCCTGCCTGAAGTAATTCAATAATACTGAAATGAAGCTGAATAATAAATGAGCCCACCGTGCACATCCTTGTAGGTAATAAAGTCACAGATGTTGTTTCCGCTGGTGTGTGAGGAGAAGCCAGCGCTGGAGATGTTGCTTCACTTGGACTTGTCCGATCCACTTTATACAGCACAGTTGTTTGGACTTTAATGGCTGATGGACGGGAGGTTGTAGCAGATGTGGGAATACTGAGTTTTTGGGTGGAGCTCACCACATCAGGCACTGGTGTCACCGGTTGGGATGCAGATGGTGACACATCAGTCTCTGTAGTTGTTGAAGTTTCCTCAGATGTGGTTGACTCTCTGTGGACTGAAGTTGGTATAGCTGTAGATGTTGTGAGTGTAGTTAAAGTAGGAAGAGGCAGTGGAGCAGTTATGGTGGTCGAGTGGGGTTCTGCTGTGGTTGTGTCAGGAGGTTTGGTTGTTTTTGCTGTGGTAACTGGCTCTGCTGATGTTGTGATGGTTGTAGTTGTCACTTCTGATGTGGTTGTTGTGTCAGAGCTTGGTGTGACAGTTGGTGGGCTGACAGTGGTTGATCTGGTGGTTACTGCTGCTGGCCTTGTTGCTACTGTTACCCTAGCGGTGAATGGCCTGATGGTTGCACGCTCAGTCGACGTGGTTCTGGGAGTAATTCTTGTTGTCACAGGAAGTCTGGGTGTTGTCCTGAGGGTGGTCGTCTGTGTGATAACGGTAGTTGTCGGAGCGGATGTAGCTCTTGAAGTGGACACCAGCCGGGTGGTGACTTTGTCCAGGATAGTTGTTGTCCTAGGAGGTGCTGTGGAAGTAGTAGTGCCAAGTGGTGATGAAGATGGACGGGATGTGGTTGCAGATGTTGTTGACACCTGGACTCTGCCTGTTAGTGGATGCATTGTCTCTGTAATCAGTTGAACAATGACAGGTCTTTGTGTTGTGGTAGCAACAGTAGGTGGTGCACTTGCAGTTGCTGTGATAAGCTTTGTCTCAGGGGAAGAATGCATAGGCAGGGGTGTAGCCAGTTTTTTGGTTGTGGTGGCTATGAATTGTGCAGTTGATATTTCAGGAAGTGTCCTGGTTTGGGCAGTGGTAGGTGTCGATGCTGATGTTGCAGATGTTACAGTTGGCTCAGTTGTTAGTGGAACGTGAGGAACTGTGGTAGTTGCAGTGGACGCGACCACATGGACAACAGTTTCAGATTTGACCTCTGGTGTCGTCTCCACTGTGGCTCTGTAGACTGGGGTGGAGGAGCTCTGCCAATGAGAGGGGCGCCAAGGTTCTGAAGTACTAATAGTAGTAGGTGGACCAGTGGAGCTATCAGTAATGGGGGATTTTGACACAGGAGTAGTTTCTATCAGGTTTGTCGTGATTATAGGAACTGTGGACACAGTGGATATTTTTGGTATTTCTGGAGGTCTTGAGGTTGCAGTGGCACTTGTGATGGTCGTTCTGTCTGTAACCAGGGCAGCTGCAGACCAGGAAGTTTTCTCAGTATAGACTGTAGATTTGGACAAAGGAGCAGTCGTGGTTTCAGCCTGTGCTGTGCCAGATGCAGGGGAGTCTGTTATAGACACTTTCTTTGTGATTGTTCTCCAATCTGTAGTAGCTGAGGTAGAGGGAGATGGTACGTGTGTGCTTGGTGCAAAATGAGCGAGGGTTGTTGTCGTTAATTTGGGAGCCGTTGTTGTGGGCGTTGTCAGGTCTGTAGAGGTGGTGTGCAACATCCTCTCTGTGGTTACAGATGGTGTTATGATGTGTGGTGTTGTTCTAGTAGTAGTAAAAGGTGCAGCTGGTGTGACTAATTCCGTCATCTTCGTTGAAATGATTTCTGGCAAAGCTGTAGTTACTGTTTCCACAGAAGGATAGGCTGGAAGAGCTGCAGCTGTTGTGAAGGCTGTGCTTGGTGAGCCAGATGTGATGGATGTTGTAACTGTAGTTCCTTCCACTGTTGAAGATTTTGTTCTGGTGTCAGTGTGTGCAGAGATAGTTGTACTGGTAACTATAGATTTTTCTGTAATTACAGAAGTTTCCGGGACCAGAGCAGGACTGGGGCTGGAAGCTGTGACGATCGGAGCGATCCCTGTGGAATGTGTTGTGGCCTCTGTGGTCTGCACAACTATAGGAGTGCTGCTTGTGGTTGTCCCCTCTAGAGAGGTTGTGGTCGGAGCTGCAGTGGTGGTTGCTGGCTCAGTAGTCACAGGAGTGATGGTGAATAGTGGCTGCAGGGAATCCGTGGACTTGGTGGAAGAAGTGAGCCACAACAGGGGTGTCATGGTAAAAGAGGTGCTACTTGTCCTAGAGGTGCTGGGACCAAAGGGACTGACAGCAGAGCTCAACGGTCCACTCATCCATTTTGTTGTACCCATAATAGTAGTGGGCGGAGCCACTGTCACTTTGACAGTTGACAATGGTTCCACCACCTCTGGTCTCACAGGAGTGGGCACTGCCGGAGGCATTGGGGGTTCTATTGTACTGGAAGGTTCAGGACTTGCAGAAGGAGAGATAATGGCAGGTGGTGTTTCTGAGGAGCTGGTGTGCAGACTCGCCTCTGGAACAGTGGAGGTGATTTTGGTTGTGGGAGCAGTGTGTGGAGGAACAGCAGAGGCAGCAGTAGTGGAGGTGGTGGTATTAAAGGTACTGGTGGAGGCAGTAGTACTTGCAGTGGTTGTAGAAGTGGCAGCTGCAGAGGCTGGCTGTGCAGCAGATGGTGTAACGGGCTGCACAGCGACTGGAACCTTGATACCTGTTCAGCCAATAAAAGGTTTGTTAGAGAAATAACGAGCTCAGAAAAGAGATACAGGTCATCAAGTGGACTGAAACAGTGCAGATGAGTTTGTTCATACTTTTAGCGTTTTAGCAGGGATATCAATGATTAGGTTAAATTTGAGACAACTGTAAATTCGTTTTCCTAAATGTGCAAAATTGTGCTTGGTGTATTCCAGAAGAGCTTGGTGTATTACTAAAACCATAGCAATATTAACTATTAACTTGATTAACACAGAGAATTTAATAAGCTATATTACCTAACGCAAATATCAATGTAATTCGCATGTTTCATTTTTGTTGTATTACTATATTATCGTGTTGATTTTACCTATAGCTTTTCTATAGGTCGCCTATTAAACAACACCTATTAACAAATTGCAGAAAAGTATATAAATTTTTATAATACAGACACTAAGGTAAGATTTAAAAATGACAGAACCTCTTAACCTTTCACAAAATTTTATGACTAACAGTTGAAACTTTTCAATGACATCCGAACGATGTACATATATACCTTAAAAACCTGTTATTAGCTTTATTAGCAAAAATTATCAAGTATCAGTATCAGTGCTTACTAATATTTTAAAAAAACTACCAACTAACTAGTATGTTTAGCCTTTATAAATACTGTTCATCATAAAGTGTTACACAGATACTCACAGTCTTCTATGTACACACACCGACGAGTGACCTCATCCAGGACCATGTGTGGGGGGCAGACAGGAAGGCAACCCTCCACTCTGAACAGAAAACAATTGACAGCTGAAACTACAAACTCTGCATCGGTACTCAGAAGCCAAAGCATTAAGAGCTGTTTACATGTTGTTTATAAAGGAGTGTGCAGAGACATACAAAATAAAAAGAAGGAAAACTAATCAAGGATTTTATTTCTAAAAGAGCAACACTGTCATAATTTTTTTTTTTAACAATATCATGATCAGCATCAGGAAAGGCAGTGCGTATCTGGACGCTATAACTCACTGTATTTCAGCAACATCTCTGAAATAAACTTTAAAAAATACTTCAAAAAATTGTCATTAATATTTAAGATCATAAATTGTATGATGGAGCAATAATCCCACATTTCTCTCAAGTATAGTAATAATGGATAGCTCCCATAAGCGTTTTTGTTGTTGTTGTTGTCATTACAAGATCTTTTATTGTGATTACAAGATCCCAGTTTCATAATTATGTGATTCCCCCCAAGTTCTCATTAACTCTGAATTGAAAACTGAAATTCGTAAAGTTTCTGTCAGTTCAAACATCAGCTCAGCATTTTCACTAAATATGTTACCAATAGTCAGGTTGATTAATGTCATACTAGAGTAAAAATAGGATGGCAGTCTGGAAAATCAATGCAATTACAAGTAGTTGTGGCGACCAAGCGTTCACCCAGTGGTTGACTGTGCAACTCTCTGGCCAACCATTTTTGGTTGGAAAGAGATTACACAGAAGAAACTGCACAGTTAACCCAGAGCTGCATCGAAGCAAGTGAGGCCCAACTCAGACTGACTGCAGTCACTGCTGGATGGGTTGGAGAAAGTTTGCAGGTAAACAAATAGATTGCCATTACACTGCAATCAATCTGAATCAGTCTCCACTGATGAGCACAACTCGTTTCCAGTGTGTCTCTTTGCAGTAGGGAACTTGATTCAATTGGTAGCCAACTGATTGTCCTCTTGTTATATTCCTAAGTAAAAGCAAGGATCCCAAGCGCCTATGTCATTTTGAGGTTAAATTGCTGTGCTGCAGGAACTACATTACCATTCGTGAAAGTGTTTTTGGATTTCTGTTTCAAATCTATGAGGTTTGGTTGGGCTCTGAATGAAAACAGTTAATACACCAACAAATTTGCAATTTTTGCAAATTTATCACAGCTAATCAGCATATTATCACAAACAGATTGATCTCATTCAATCACAAACTGATACTAGAATGATTCTATCTTATTGCTGATTTGATGCAACAGAGTCACTTTGAGGATGCACATGCTTGAAGACCTGGTCCCAGTCTTTGAAGTCTTTAATGTCTGCGTAGAACTGACTGTTCAAGCTGATAATTCTGGCTGTAATGTTCAGAGTAAAGGGGAAGATCTTACTGTGGGATGGTGATGCAGGCTTCAGCGAACGGGTCGCTGCATGTCTTGAAACAGGGGCTGACACAGGCGTCGTACCTCCACTGACACCGAGGAGCTGGTGGGGTGTCTGGGTTTGGGCCTGATCAAAAACACACAATACTTATTAAATGCTTAGTAAGCTTAGTAAGCATTATGGTAATATGTGACAGTTTAATCACCCCTAAAGTTACAATGTACACATGGCTGAGAAACAATCAAAACAAGGATTTACCAGGATCACGAGTATCATTCATTCATGCAAATATTGTTCATTCTGTAAATTTACATTATGAAACAAAAATAATGCTCATTTTAAATATACAGAAACATGTACATCATGTTTCTGTATATTAAACATCACATTTTTTATCTGGACTGACTAGAAAAAGATCAACACCATTAGCATGTCTATATCTGGACTGGCATTTACTGCCATCAGCAAATGTTGCTGCTATATTTTTAGCATCAGTTATTAGCCTCACTGCCCTGTGAACAGAAAATATGAGCAGAGGAGCCAGTAGTCTTGACCCTTGGCACCACAGAGAAGCAATAATGACCAGCTGAATCCTTGCAGATACCTTAGTCAAAAATATAAAGCAGTAAATTAACCCAAGGTCCCTAAGGTAAACATCTAAATAAACAGGATGTTGATATAGAAGCAAACTGAACTGAGCAAAGAAAACAAGAGCAGATGTAAGATGTAAAAGTGAGGTCAGAGGTCAAATGTCACATGATATTTGAATGCAAACTATAATGTGATATTTAGAATCTTTACATAACAGTATCATTTCCTAAATGTTGCAAATACAAACCATGTAGAAGAAGAGCAACGTGAACAATCTTCTTCTCTCTCTTGCTCTTGGCGAAGGCGGTCGCACTTTTTTTCCCTCCTCCTCTCCTCTCCCTTAGCTTCCCTGCTTAGCCTCTTGTGTCCTTGTCTAGTCTCGTGTTTTTTGTATTACTTTTCCCTGGAACACTCTCTCACAGTCTGTTCTCTAAAACCTAAAAGAGGAATTATGGATTTGATCAACTGGTCTCTGAATGCAATTGACACCCCTTCAACGAGAAGTCTGGGCTCGGGTGAGCCTGAGTGCTGAAGATATCTACCTATTCGGAACCATGATAACAGGGTTCTTGCTGATCGGAGCTGGCTTGGCCCTGGCTTATCGAAGAATTAAGGAAGCGGAACCGGCTGTTCAAACCCCCACAAGGCTGCCCGCTGGGATTGAAACGATGGGACGAGGCGTGAGTTTCTCGAAATGGGTCATTGAGCGCAGCACGGATGAGATCTTGGAGAACCGCACGGCTGCCGTGAATACTCAGAACAAGACCTCTGAGTGCAAACTGATTACATCTGGAGGGGCTCGCTCGGAATAACACCTCTGGGCGCAAATTGATCACATCTTGGGAAGCGCACTGCGGTCGTGAGTTCTCAGAACCTGCTCTTTGACCACAAGAATGACAACATCACGGAACGTAAGTTTGGATAACATCATAGAAAGCTCACGGCTCTCCAACGGGAGATTGAGAGACCAGTGTTGGACTGTTAGAACAGCTTTGAAATTCTTATGAGTTGTTCGCACTAAAGTAAAAATCATCATCATTTTATGCGGAGACCCCTTCGGCGCCAGCTGTGGGCTCAAGGCTGGAGCTGAACAACAACACCCAGATAACGACTGTGTTGAGACTGTTCTTCCCATTCTATGCAAGGCCACCTGGGTTGGCTGGAAGACTGTTTACTTAGCCTGGCAGGGCGAAGGACACTGTCTCAGCTGAACTCTGGACACATACACACACACGCACACAGACATATATACACATGCAGATATACACTCATCCCCCCTCCCCCTCCAAACGCCTTCGACGCTTATTCCCTTCCGATGCTGACGGTGGATCATGGAGCCCGGATGTACTGTCTACATGTACATGTCTCTTACCCTTTACCCACCCCTGTTGCTTGTCATGTGTTTCTTTGGTGTATTAAGAGTTTTTTTCATGTGCTATGTGCAGAGGTGTTTTTTTCTGTTCTCAAACTGATCTCCCTGTTGGAGCTCAGTCTAGGGGGAGTTATTTTTTTCTCCTTATCTTTCCTCATGTTGTGCTTTTCCATGTTATACCCCTCTGACCTGTCTTCCCCATGTGATGTTTGTGTAATGTATGTATGGTCGGATGGGTAAGACGGCGCTGGCACGGCTGGCAGCCTTAACCCAATTTCCCTCGGGATGAATAAAGTATAATCAATCAATCAATCAATCAATCATTCCCTATATGCCAATGTGTTTTCAATACAAATAATGGCAGTAAGAAACATTATGAAACAAGACAAAATAAACAAAATAGCTCTATATAGCATCATTATTATTTTGACCTTCAGATCAATCTGTTAACCTTGAAAGAAAGGCAGAGGTCAGATTCCTAATTCCTAATTTATAATGCTTTTAGTCAATTGTCAACCAATAAAACATGAAGTCGACCTTGAAGACCTTCGTGGTTGTAAGGCAAATTTTAATGATTAACACGACTCCCTCTACACTCCTACAAAGATTTACCAGAATTCATTCAAAACTTTTCGAGCTTTCGTGTTAACAGACAGAAAGAATACCACGCTTGCAAACGCTGCCAAAACAGGTAACTAACATCTCTACTGTGATTTAACTCTAGAACATGCTGGAAGTCTGTTTATATGCAAGTCATGGTTCAAGTAAGTCTTTCACGTCAAAAAAGTTAGGTTAGAAAAAGTTGTGCTTATGAGGTCTTAAGCAGCCGTGGTTTCCAGTGTGAACAGTAGCCCTGTCATTAATGACCGCATTAATTTTTTTGTTATGATCATAAATGAAAAATTCAGCAACACTGATGATTACTGAGTGTTATGTGATGTGCTGCTGACCTGACAGTTTGAACAGTGTGGCCTTGCGGAAGCTGTCCAAGTGTCTGTATTTGATTAGGTAGAGGCGAGGTACAGCAGCATATAAGAAGAAGCCGGGTTTTGCATGGGACTCGAGTGAGTCATAGCCTGGGATCCAGGTGTTCCTGCGGAGGATGAAGGTGGCTCTTTCCCAGAATGCCTCGCTCTCCTGCCACTTGGCCAACGTCAACTGGCCATTGGGGCTTGCAGACAGGAAGTAGTTTGGCCTGTCAGCTGCCTCAAAGGAAACTCGTGATGTGTCTGAGTAAAAAAAAAAAAAAATTCATAAGTATAAAGAAAAGCTCGCAAAGCAGAAGAGCTATTGTGATTATGTTTTTTAAAAGACAAATAAGACAAGTTGCTTGAATTTACCAGTTCTACTTATGCACAGTCACACTCTGGTGTTAAAAAACCTGAATAAGTTGGGGTGGAGTATTCTTAAAAAAACTGAAGAATTAATTAAAGTGTTTGAGGCTTAAAACGGATTCCAGGTGAAAAGTGAAACAAGGTACATCAGTGTGACTTTAAGGCCGAAGCAGAAACGTGAGCATTGATATTGTCATGTTTTTGAGTGGCAGGTTATTTCAAATGTAACATTTCTATCAGCTCAGCAAATATCAGCAAACACAAAAAATGGCTGCTAGCTAAAGGTATTGTATTTCTGATAAGAAACGCAGGACTGGACAGGAAGAAGGGCTTTTTTTAAAAATCAGATATTGGACCTGTATATGATGTGAAGGTGTGTTTTTCATACTGGGAAACATCTTGCCAAACAATAGTACACTAACTTTGTGGTATTGAAAGGTTTCATGAAAGTACTCTGTTGCACTATGTTGGACTGGTGCACAGTAGCTGCGGTGTTCTCGGTCAGTGTTAGGTTACATCAAGAGATCAAATTAAACTTAAGCTGATGATGCTTAGATTCATTCACTGAATTCAACCTTTATTTCAACTGTTTGCTCTCTAGTATAAATACAGTATAAACAGCATACTGCCACTGTAAGGAACAGCTTTTATATATTATTATTAACACTGAGTTACATACTGTTGAACTCAGTTGTGTAAATCAACAAAGATCAAATTCCTGCTCCTCACATACAAGGTCTTGAATAATCAGTCCCCATTTTATTTTAATGACCTTATAGTACCATATCACCCTTGCACTGCAGGTTTACTTGTTGTTCCTAGAGTATTTAAAAGTAGAATGGGAGGCAGAGCCTTCAATTTTCAAGCCCCTCTTCTATGGAACCAGCTTCCAGTTTAGATTCAGGAGACAGACACTATCTCTATTTTTAAGATTAGGCTTAAAACTTTCCTCTTTGCTAAAGCATATAGTTAGGGCTGGATCAGGTGACCTTGAATACTCCCTTAGTTATGTTGCAATAAGTGTAGGCTGCTGGGGGATTCCCGTGATGCACTGAGTATTTCTTTTTCAGTCACATTTCTCACTCACTATGTGTTAATAGACCTCTCTGCATTGAATCATACTTGTTATTAATCTCTGGCTCTCTTCCACAGCATGTCTTTTATCCTGTCTTCCTTCTCTCTCCCCAGCCAATCACGGCAGATGGCCTAAGCCTGGTTCTGCCAGAGGTTTCTTCTTGTTAAAAGGGAGTTTTTCCTTCCCACTGTTGCCAGCTGAAGTGCTTGCTCATAGGGGGTCATATGATTTCTAAGTTTTTCTCTGTATTTATTATTGTAGGGTCTACCTTACAATATAAAGTGCCTTGAGGTGACTGTTGTTGTGATTTGGAGTTGTATAAATAAAATTGAAAGAAAGAAAGATCCTCATAGCAGCACATTTAACATGGCAGCTGAACACAGCCTTTACACAAAGAAAACCTACTGGTACTCACAATTGAAATTATTTAGTGGTGCAGCTTTATATTCACTTTTTCACCAAAACTGAAGGCCAAAACACAATAGAAGTTTTGAATCCATATTACATGTTCTTATGCTTATCACTTGATTACATTCCTCGGTCCTCTTTTCAAGTGTAAAATCATTTTTAAAGTTTATTAAGTGGGAGAAAATGCGTTTGTATATCGCTTGAAAATAATCCAAAGTGCAGCAGTATCTCAGCTCACATGTGATAAAAGGTGAGACTAGCTTTGGATCAAGCTAGTGTCTTGGCTTGCTCACCAGCCTGCAGCTCAGGTTGCTATATTAGCATTTAGCAATCTGATCTCTGGGCCATGCTACCAATGTAAGTCAATGAGAGTCCATCTCCTCCATCAGTGTTTTCACTGGTTGCACTCAAATCATTCCAAACACTGCCAAACACAAAGGAAACAGTGGAAGATGAGAAAGCCAGCTGGCCTGTTTTCAGTCGCTGCAGAGAGAGATTCTTAGTGAAACTCTGATTTTCTCATTAATGTAAGGTGACGGGATAGAGAAAGATCATCCAGAAAATAAAATGTCAAACACATGTCTGCTGTGTAGGAATCGTGCTTTCATCAGGAAAAGAAGTTCAAGCTCAATCTTTAATTTCAAACACTAGAAGGCACCACAAGACAGTTTTTAAAGCGCTAATAAGCTAACATTAATTATGACGTAAATACCAGCGGTCCCCAACCTTTTTTGCGCTATGGACCAGTTTATGTCCAACAATATTTTCATGGACCAGCCTTTAAGGGGTCACAGATAAATACAACTAAATAAAACCAGTACCGGTACAAAAAAAAAAAAAAAAAGATTTATTCGTAACACACGGGAAAAGGCCCAGGGAAACAGAGTTAACGATAAAAACAATTAAAAAAATAATGATAAAAACCAATAAAAGCCCTGGAAACCATAAATTTCACACCCAAGCCTCAACTCTCGCGGGCCGGTACCAAACAACTAACGGTCCGTGGCCCGTGGGGACCACTGCTCTAAACAAACTTTAAAAAGCTGCTCTCAGTCCAGTGGAGTTTTTTAACACATGTTTTGGTTATCGAAACTTTTATGTTCACTATTATTAATAATAAATTTAAAAGGTGTGAGGCAGATAGCATCTGCTCAGCAATGGCCAACCAAACAATGAGTGCAATAGCAACAGCGAGCAACAGCTAAAAGAAGAGAGAATATTGGGTTAACAATTATTTGCTAAAACTTTACAATGTGATAATATATCGCTGCTGTATTTTCAGCTTGATTGCTAAGCTTTGTGTTTTGGAATTGATAGCTGAATATATACATAGTCTACCACACTTACAGAATAGATATTAAAGTTTGCATTCTTACGTCTTTTTCCTTCTTGTTGTTTTTTTTCTTCCAAGAAAAAAGAAACTCCTTGTCCAGTCACCAGAAGGTAAAGAGTCAGAGTTGAGAAACCAGACATTACAGATTTGGCCAAAGAAACTCATTTTTTTTAGCTGTGAATTTAACATCAGAGCTCCCCTGTTTAAACAGCTTCCTACTGGCTTTCGACCAGCATACCTGCGTCTCTTTCATTCAGGAGCCTGCTGTATTCTGCTGACAGGAAAATATACCACTGTGGTATCTACACAACAATCAAACTTTCCCAAACCCACTACAGAAGATCTCTTTTATGCATTGATACCACCAAACCCTACACTAGTAAAGCAGACACCGACTATTTTCTACATTGAAAAGAAATGAGTGTAAAATAAAACTATAAAGCCTCTGAACTAACCAGTTTCCCACACTCACTAAATATAAAAACACAAGAAACTTCCTTCATCTTGGAAGTCATAATTATTGTCAACAGTTGTAATTAAAATGCTGACATCATCATTCGAAATAGAAGAAAAAAAATTCTACACAAGATGTGGTTTGTGTTCTTCTTTTAAGAAATCAACTAAATCAGTTTTTTAAGCAGTTATTATTTTGCCTGCAATGAAATGAATCTCTCTCTGTATATAAAGTAAACCTTTTCATTTTAAACAAATTCATTCACCGTGTGGTCGAGCTCTGCTGAGGCCAGGTGTCATCATGAAGAGCGAGATGATGTCAGGGGTGTCGCTGATGTTGCCACGCTGCAGGAACACAAAGCCACTGGATTTGCTGGCTGCCAACAGTGTCGTCCGATCCCTGAAGGTAAAGAGCCTGAAGGGACCTTTACCCAGAACTGCAGACAGGCATCCACACTTTATTGTAGGATTTTACCTCTTTGAACTCATAATTCCTCCAACAGCCTAAAAACTGCTGCTCTATCACTGCATAATAGTGGTCATTTCATTAAAGATAATCAATGTTGCATTGCATATTAGTGCATTTTAATAATACATTTATACTTCTTTGTATAAAGTGCAGGGCATATCATTTATATATAGAAATCTCTCTCTCTCTCTCTCTCTATACATACACACACATATATATGTGTGTGTGTGTGTGTGCGCGCGTGTGTGTGCGTGCGTGCGTGTGTGGAGAGATTGTTATACCTTTGTTGTAGAATTCACAATCGTACGCTGCAGGGAAACAAAGAGACTCTTATTAATAACAGGATGAGTACTACTACTATCAATAATGATATAAATACTATGAAAGTAGTACTGAAAGGTACTTTATAAGAACGAAAAGTAGATATTAATTTTTATTAGAGCCTAACCAGTATAGGATTTTAAGATCAATATCAATATATGGTCATTTAAAATGCCCCACAACATAGTTTAAACTTGCATCAAGTTCTTCCCTTTTATAGTTTCCATCTTGACATTTACATAAATTATCTAATTTTACTGTTGAGAAGAATTTATATATAATTAATTATGACAACAATTAATAATAATTTGCTTTTCAACAACCGCTTTTCAACCGATAGCAGTTTAACTGATAACGATGTAACTACAATTAGAACATCATTTTTTTTAGTTTTTATGTTTTTTTCCAGATAAGCTATTGAAGCTCAGTTATTCCTCTGTAATTAATTAAACATACAATGTCTACACTAAAATGTCTCAAAAAGGAATGCTTTAACAAATAAAATCTGCAAACGTTAGCAAGAAACAGTAGATGGGAATTTTACTCCCTGTGGTCTGACTGACTCACGGCATAGAGAAGGAGAACGCCAGTCCACAGGTACACCCTGGTGGCAGCAACGCTGGGCGTACGCCGCCACACTGGTGCAGAAACACTCGCAGTCGCCTCCTCGGCTGCAGGCACATGTGTCTGCTAGACAGTTCATGTAAAACCAGGTGACATCCACCTAAGGGCAAATATAAGAAATATTTTTTACAAATTTATTACAAATAGATTAATTAATAGCAAGTAGAATTTTACCCCTTAATTAAAAACTAAAAAGTCTGTAGTACTTGTAAAAAGCCCAGGGTAGAGACGTTTTGTTACTCACCACTGGGTGGCAGGCTTGGAAGATCTCACTGAGCAGAACAGCACATTGTCGTTTTGCAAAAGGTTCTCTGAGTGGACTGAGAGTGCAGGGATGTCTGCTATCTGGACTGTTTACACACTAAAGACATACACAGGGAGATAAAAAGAAACATTTATGTCAAATGAGAAAGATCAGTTTCACTATAAATGAATCACTATTTCAGTTTTCAAATAAACTGAAGTTGTGATGAATAGGCTTGCAAGTTATTGTCCAAGTGAAAAGTTAACTTCACAGTTAATCGCCTTCATTAGATCATCAGAGCATGGTGAACATACAGGTGATGTTTTGCTCACCTCTGTTGCAGTCCAGCTGTTTCCAAACTCCTGTGGTGTTGGGGAGTCGATGTTGTCAGGCGTTCGCATCTCATTCACTGTCTTCAAGTCAAAGTTCCCACACAGTCCGCTCAGCTTCCCCTGAACACATCACATCACCTCTTTTTAGCCTGTTAGCTCATATGTTGTTAATACCGTCATGATATTACATTTTACTTTATATCATAGCCTCTTAAAATTTGTGACTGACAGTAACACAAAACTGCCTGTCTGATGCTGCTCTGAGAGTGGTGTGTTCAACAGTCCGAATGAAAAAAAATCTGTTAAGTTCTTCAGTGCTTCTGAGATGATTTGCTGTATGTTCCTTTGTGAAAGGAAAGGACGTGCCACGATTCATAGCAACATACCGTCCGACCTTTCACAAAAATAATCAGCTAAACTACAAGTGATTCCCATCATGGCTGCAGATAACTCAGAGGTCACTCAGCTCAATTAGGAACCAGAAAAATCCTAAAATATCAAACTGGTATAACATCAGTTTATTAGGTATCATTTGTGGAGTCACTTTATATTGAAGATCAGCTGAAGATCTGCAAAAAAAACAAACAAAAAAAAACACTGAACCAGCATCTTACCTGCCAGCGAGGTCCAACCTGGACATGCACTGTAGTCTTTCGGTCCCAGAGGACTGTGACGTCTTCTTCTGGGAAATGAATCACTGTGAAGTACCCAGCTGGCCAGATGAACATCATCTGCTTCCTGTCAATCACACTGGATGGATTCTGCATAAAAGAGTGACTGTAGTTAGATGGCAGCTATCCACTGAAAAATCCTTAAATCTTACTCAGAAGAAACAAAGATGACACACAAAGACACTGTGCAGCACATCACTCTGCGCTAGCAGTAGAAATTGCTTTAAAAGTGACTCTTACTGGCTTCCCAGTGTCATCATCAAAAGCGACAAAGGATCTTCCAACATTGATCAGCAGGGACTTCCTGCAGATGATTCCACTGTCAAAACAGTCGATGTTCTCAACTGTGACACTGAGCATTATATCAGCACTGCTCTGTGGAGGTGAGAAAACACAGCTGCTGTAACAGTAAATGTCTTTATAGCTTAGAAATCTCAGTGTAACAATAGGCTTAGTGTTTATTATTACAGAGTAAAGCAGGTTTGTGTGTGTGTGTGTGTGTGTGTGTGTGTGTGTGTGTGTGTGTGTGTGTGTGTGTGTGTGTGTGTGTGTAAGGCGGGGGGTCCACTGTTATGGACCAAAAAATATATCACATGCTCATGCTAGGACTATAATGGCCATAATAATCTTTTTGTCACATACCTTTACAAGATAAACTTTACATGCTCCAACGTAGTCGAATAACAGCCCATCAAACGTCCTGTAGTGGCGATCACCGTAAGCCGTGCACAACGATGGACACGGCTGAAATACACACTGGAACGTCCCTTGCTGGCAAACACTACAAAGACAGCAATGCCTCAGTGATTCGGCATCAACTTGTTCCCACTTAGTTAGAGGACATTTTTTTCACATCTAATGGCCTCCTTTTGTTGAGAGCCTCAAGTTTACAGAAGGCAGAAAAGTGACCGGTGAATTGTCAAAGGCTGAACTGCAGCTCATTGCACTATTAGGCTGTCATCTACATCTTCTTCCCTGGCTGAGGCTTGAAGAAGAAATGGAAGGATGGGAGAATGACTGAGATCACTGGGAGAGTGTTTCCTTTCACTAGCGATGAACAGTCTGAAGCAGAGAATCAAAGAGTCATACAAGGGCCCGCTCTGTTTTCAAGGCTTTTTTCTGTGCTGTGATAGCAGAGAATTATAGATATCAGGTGGCCACTTTCGATGCTCTGACAACCTCGGGATTCTGAGCTTTCAGGCTAAATCTGACTTTGAAAAATTGGCGATGGTACTAGAAATTGTTTGCTTGATGATCATATTAATTTTGACAGCTATTGTTGGCGAGGCCAAGACCAAATTTGTAAAGCGTGACAAAATGAATGATTGCCTAAAGAGAGAAGGGAAATGTGATATGTGAAGATATGTAACATGAAAGGAAGATTTTCAATTTTAATGAACAAAGTTTTCTAAAAACACTGAATCTGTGGAAACATACCACTGGTAGCAGGGCGAAGAGACTCTGTCGCCAGGGTAATACTCTTTTCCTTTCCAGAGACAGGGGCATGCAGCGGGCTCAAAGCACTCATCTCCATGTTTCAGCAGCCTGTGGGAAACACCCAACTGTTAAAGGAAAAACACTTTTAAAGCACTGAGTTTATGTAGAATTGAGACCAATGAATTCTGTATGCTGGGGCTGAAAAGTAAAGCCAGTGTTAAAGTGCCTTAAATCAGCATGTTTTTTTCTAATAGCCAGCAGGGATCAAAAAGACACTTGGTTGTCAAGCACTCTACTCATCTCTCTGCTCACTGCTGCACCCCTAAAAGACATTTACAGAGGCAAGACCTACCTGTTTTTCAAAAGATCATGTACTTCACTGTGCATAGATCCACAACATAAGAAGAGCTATATTTAAAAGTTTGATATAGTTTCTTAGAACTGAGAACTATGTAGCATAGAGCAGATGGCAGCACAGGAAAACAGTTTTAAACACATATCTTTATGTTATAAACATACTCATTAGAGTCAACAAGGAGACTAAATGTGGGTATGCTTCATTGTGTGATTAACAAGTCATTCTTAGTCGCACCTGCCCCTTGCTAAGCTTATTCTTATTCAAAACACCAAGACAGAGTATAAAGATGTTAAGATTTTACAACAAGACTATTGTGAATCTATATCCTTTTTAATACAAAGTCTCCATAAAAACAGTAACACATGACATCTTGAAAGCATCTTGAATTACTGTGGTGCAGTGCTTTGGACTTGCCTTCATCACCACTGCCATTGAAAATGTATCTGACATGTTTAAATGTGAAGCAGTTTATTTAAATGTAAGACCATCTTTCCAACAGCTTAAAATTTGCTAAAACTGAGTCATACAACAGGATAATGATCACAAACACAGCATCAAATCTACAACAGAATGGCTGAAAAAGAGTCAAAGTCATAAATGTACATAAATGAATACCTGCAAAGCCCAATAAACTGAAGTGATATTTGTTTTGTTTTTTAAGTGGTTTGCCAGAGGTTTGCTGATGGTTATCACAAGCATCTGATCGAGGTGGAACTTCCTAAAGGACGTTTAGTGAAATATTAGTGGGGGCATGTGTATATAGCTGATCTTTTATGTATACTTTTGACACTGTGTGGATTAGAGAAATTTCCAAAGTAAATTCAAACTTCTGTACCCAGGTCTTGCTTTTTAAAGATGTATGCTGTGATGTATTGTGCCATGAAAATCAAACAGATAATCATTAGAAGCCTAAAATTACCATGATATTTACGGATAGGAATCAAGAACCAGTTCTTGTAGGAAACTGGTTCCCAGTACTGCAATTATGTGTGTCAGAGGCAGTCTAGAGCATGGATATGGAAATTTATTCTTATTGCACAAAATGACGAGATAAATGGTAATGTGGAAAACTGCATCCAGGACAGAAACAACCGCATGGTGCTGCTAACACAACTTTGGTTCTTTGCAAGCACCTGCCAAGACTAGCTTAGTCTTGGCAGGTGCTTGCCAAGACTAAGCTGGGTTTAAGAACCCAGAGTGGAAGCTGAGTGAATACCAAACTGAGTATGCAGACCATTAACTTCAACAGGTAACAAGCAAATGAGGAGTGAGGCTGCAGCCTCCCTTTCTACCTGTTCATCTTTCTAAAGTAGAATCATTGTGGCGATCGCTCACTTGTGCTGTTTTTTTTTGCTTTGTGCGGTCAGCGTTGTATTCTACTATGAGAAAGATTTTAGAGATGTGTGTCCTCATTAAGGATTTCTGTTGGTGTGTGGGGTTGTAGCCTCAGGTTTATGTTGCTAAATGGTGATTATGAGACAGTTTCTGTCAGCTATTTACAGAGTAACATGAAAGTACAAACCAACAATCACCACTTGAGGAACCTAACCGATGTAAGACTATGCATTTTTAAATCCCATTAACATGATTTTATGTTCATTTTAAGTTGACGGACAAATAATTGTCCAATAATTACTCCAAATAGAGTATCTAGGACAGCCGACACATATCCGTTTACTTACTAACGTTCCCTGACCCTAACCAAACACCCACTGCCAGCCAGACGTTAATAAAAAATAAAGACCGTTTACCGTTTACTACCAAATGAACATGATGCACAAGCAGCTCTGCCCCTACCAGAGAGTATGATTTAATTTGTAAAACACTCATTGAGGAGGGTTATCACTCCTGAAATCTAAATAGGCAAATCATTTCCAAATGATCATGTTGAATTTAATTTAAAACATCCCTGTATCTGTACAAAATTAACAAGTTTTTACATCTCTATGTGTGGAGTGAAGCTGTGGAATAGACTAAGTGAAGAACTGAAGCAATCAGCATGACTACCTCCTCCCTGCAAAGTGCAGGGAGGAGGTAGGGTTTTGATCGGATGTCTCACCCACTATTTTCACACTAGGGATGTGTATATATGTGTGTGTGGGTGCAACTTATATATATATTTAAGTTATTTATAATTATTATTGCTTTGTTTTCCTTTTGTTTTGTTTTGTTTGCTTGTCTCTTTTTCTCTGTTGTTGTTGTTATACTATTTAAACATGTTCAAAATAAAGATTCAATTCAATTCAAAATTCTGCTTCTAAATAATCCATTCTCACTGAAAGCAGTGTTTTTTAACTATTGAAGAACAGTGACCTAAAGGCATGCTATCAAGTTATAGCGTCGTCATTTTGCCAAGAGAATAACAGAGGTAGAGCCAAAGCAGGTCTGCTTCCAGAGCAGACAGATGCCAGGAACCCAGAACAAATTTCAGGGGTGGGCGACTGTGGACTGTAACGCTCATGTTAGCTACATGAGAAAACCAGACAATTAGGATTCTCAGAGATAGAGAAAGAAACAGTCTTTGTCTGCAACCATCCATTTGCTTTCGTCTCTGCAAGACGAAGCTGATAAGTATCTTGTAATATCCATGGTTGAGCTATATCCACTGGCGAGGCTGCCGTGACATACTGAATGGTCTCGCCACAAACCTCAGGTTCATCTGAGTAGAGTTACACCACAGATAAAACGGTGCTAACAGCTTCCTTTATCTGGCAGCCAAACTGCTGTATCAATTTCTCTGATCAAAGATATGAAAATCATTTATTCTTCTGACCTACGAGCACATTATGAATAAATTCTCATAAACACAGCCCTCATTTTGAATTTCATTCTTTCGCACGATGTAAAATGGACTGAGGAATAAGTAGTTGAAAAACATGATGACAGATGAGTCAAACAGCGCAATGGCTTGACTGCAGTCTGCCTTGCATTGAGTGTACTGCCAAGTGTTGCACACCAAGTAGAGACAATAGGCTGAAAATTATCCCTGACGGTATGCAGCCTTTGGCCTAGATTATTAATGACGTTTGCAATCATAAATTACATTCACAAGATTAGCAGGTGAATTGATCCGTTTATTTGGGGCAGAAAATAATTTAAGGAAAGACAGTGATGTTTTTCTTTTCTTCATGTTTAAATTATGCTGGCATTGCTTTCAGACTCTTTTAGCTGCAAGACCTCTGTTTGCATAGAGTACTGTGGGAAAACTTTGTCTCTGACTAAGCACTTTATCCATGAGCTTGTGTTTTTTAATCATGACATTTAGTTAGTACATGATGGATCCCATTTCTGTCCAGGGCAATACAACAGGAAGTGCTTTAGATCAGGCCTACCTTCTGATAAACATGTGTCTTCAGAAAGTTACGATGTCAAATGATGGCTGAAATACGTAAAAACAAAGTAAAGTTTGTATCTAATAAGACTAAAAATGTAACTAAATCTTTTACTGAAGACAACTGTTTGATCACCTGCAAAGTAGCCATCAATTATGGTAAATGAACTGATTCTTATACAGCGCTTTTCTACTCTCCCAGAGTACTCAAAGCGCTGTATACAACATGCCTCATTCACCCATTCATACAAGCACTTCTAAACACAAGTGCAAACTAAACGACATTCACACACAGTCATACTCCGATGAACACATCGGAGGGCAACTTGGGGTTAGTATCTTGCCCAAGGATATTTGGCATGCAGACTGGGGAAGCCAAGGATCGAACCACCAACCTTCCGATTAGTAGCTGATTTGCTCTACCACCTGAGCCACAGCCACCCTGTGTGTGATCTATCACACACAGATCACAACATGCTGACATGATGAACATTTCACAGTTAATAAAATGCATAAAATAATTTCTGCTACAAATTGCTTCATTTTTTCAGTACTGGGGCGTCTTAGTGCAAAGTCTGGGATGAGGAGGATATACTTAATGACGATTATGTATATGACTACATTTTTACATTTTGGAAGTAAATAATAATATTTTTTTTAACCAGATGTTCCCCACTTATCCTAGACACTAGCTCTTTCAAAAGGCAGCAGACCCGACAAGGTATATCATCTTTATCACCTAAACTTGTTTTTGCTTACAACACACTGAATCATCTCATGAGTCTAAACTAAAACAAAGCCTGTAACCAAAACCAAATTCCAGCATGCTGCATGTTTCTGTTTTGCACCTGAAAGTCCAGGTTCATATGAGTTCAGCTGGACTAATTGACACAGAAGGAATGAATGAATGGTCTACATTTTGATCATAAACAAAGTGTGCCATTGTGAATGCAGACACAATGGATTCATCTGTCTGCACCTCAGCTAATCATTTCCCATTAGAGGTTTTAAAGTCCCGCTTCAGATGAATACCTTGCAGTTGACTCTGAGTTTAGAAAGGGTTTTTGTATTTTGATAGTCATTTAAGTGTAGAGTTAATATAAGAAGAAGAAGAAGCTGCTTATCATTTGTTGACTGCTTTAGTAAACACAACTAAAGCTGTGGAGATATAGTTAATATTTTTGAAATCAGAAATCTTATAAAGGTTATTATTTCAATGTCCAAGATGTAAATATGACACTAGGGTTTGAAGAATTAATTAAAAGTAAAAGCTACATCTCAGATCTGGGGGTTAGGGTTAGGGAAGATATGTTTTTTATTTGTCCTCAAATTCATCATTTATATAGAAAATAAGCCGCAATAAATTTGGTATGTACCAGTTTCAACTGTTTTAGATTTTTAAATACTCTCTATATAAAGATTTGTGATTTTTTTTTTTATTGCATGTGACATTTTTAAGTATTTATACAAACCTCATTGTGCTGTAAGCTCAGACAGTTGTAAAAGCATAGTAAATACCAACATCATCCTATAAAATACTCAAGAACTAAGTTGTTTGAAAACGGTGCAAAGAAATGCCAATGCATCTCAGCCATTTCAGGTCAGAGACAAGAGAATCTGAGAAGGTAGATAAACTAACTGCTGAGAAATGCTAACAAAGATTAGTCAATACACAGACAGGGGTAAGTTTTGAACTGAATCCTGATGTTTTCCTCAAAACAGCTCCTGTTTTGATGCTTTCACTGGGCAAAAAACTATTCATCAGATTCATCCTTTACACTATTGGTATTAGTATTGCTGTCCAAATGCATAGTGAATTTGAATATTTACATAATATACAGTGTATTCTCTGAATCCCACAGTGTCTCATAAAAAGGTTGTGCACAAAAATTCCCAAATGCTCAATGTTCACAATTGAAAAAAAGCTATTACTATTACTCATCCTATTAATTCTATTCTACCAAAGATGGCTTTATTTCACCAGAGAACTTAGCCTTGAGATATTGTTCAATTAACAGAAATAAACAGGTCCGGAAACAAAGCCCACATTATGCTTGTGTCTGCTAGCAGTCTGCTAATAGCTAATAGCAGACTGGTCGATTAAGTATTTCTGACAAGCCACATTTCTTGATTGCATCTGTAACGAAGCTGCTAATAAGCTGCTATCATTCATTCTGGACTGTCTGGTGATGAAATGTGAAAGACTAGAAAGACAACCCCCAGTACTGTAGACCATCATGCATTGCCCTGAAAGAAAAATTACAGGTGGACGAAAGGCATGAAAGCAGCACTTTTCAAAGTGAACAGCCACAAAGTATGTTCTAAATATGAATTAGGAAAAAAATTGTATATTTTTGTAATTATTGCTCTTATATATATAAGAGCAATGACATTAATATTAACAGTACAGAGAAAATCACGTTAGGTCGTTGGCTCGTAACCCTAACCCTCGACAACTTAAATATCAATACTAAATGAATTATTTTGAATATCTGCTAATGCAAACACAATGCTAGCTAGCTAAGACTAAATTTAACGTTTGCTAACATTAATGCTACCAAAATACAATATTAAGGTAGTTACATTTTGCTTTTTAAACTTATTTAGAATTTTTGGGGGAGGGTGTGGTGAGTCATGTTAACATCACTGATTTGTGAACTCTATAAATCTTTAAAATAAGAATCATAATAAAGGTTTCTTCTGTAAAAACAACCCTTGATTAGCAGAATATGACTCCAGGCTGATCTCATACAGATCAGTTGATCTCCCAGTGAACCTTAAAACTGTCTCACTATCACTACACTCATTAATACATCTGTCATCAAGAAGCAGAAGGGCTGAATGAGATTTCTTTGTGCCATATTTACCACAAAACTCAGGTTTCAGTGACTTTTTAAACACCTGAGCTACAACTGGACGACAGATTTAGAGGTTGTGATGTTGTTGACACCCAAAAGGTCAGTTTGCTCCATGTAGTGAACAGGGACATCTGAATCACACCAGTGAGGTCAGCAAAGGTGACTCAGGGTTCAGATGACCATTTTTGCCCCTCTCCGACCTTTTCACCGTATCACTATATTTCCGTAGGTTTGCTGAGATAGTGCTCTGAGTAACAGGCAGAAAACCCAGACTGGTGCTATTTATAGAACGGAGCTAAAGTAACCAAGGGGAGCTTCAATGCAAGGCCAAATTCCAGGAAGTCGGTTCAACAAACTCTGAGTCTAACCACAATCTCCGAGCTGATTTACTCTGAGATCAGCAACTCTCAGTTTCCTTTTTAAGAAAGTAGGATGATCAAAGTAAGTTCAATCAACTCTGAGTATGTTCACCCTGAATTGAATGTGTTTGTAGAGAAAGAAAGCAATTCTCAACAGAGCTTCAATACTAAGATTCACCATGGCAACGATTAACTAAAGAACAGATCCCCTTTTTATCCAGTGAACCAAGGCATATGCATTCAGGTCAAGTATAATGTCATAATTTTACATTTAAATTTTAAATCTAATCATCTAACCTGACAGGAGCAAGGGTGGGTAGGCACTGAGGGTAAAAAATATGGAAAAACAAATAAGACACAGAAATGATGGATATTAGTTAACTAGATAGCAATATACTCTGGGATGGATCTGCCCTTTTATTGAATAAAAAATACGTTTGTGAGAACTTTTGATTGTTTCCTCTTTTTTTAAAAAATTAGTCTAATTGATCAGTAAAACTTAAGGCTTCCATTATTTCTGCCATTTATGCTTCAAAATGAGATTTACAGAAAGACTATGCTTTAATTTTCACCAGTTTAACCACTAATAATTTAAGCTAATGACAGTCTTCACTGACATACATTAGGGTTATTTTCTTGGAGAGACAGCAGATATGTTTTAATAATAATAATAATGGATTGCATTATTATGGGGCTCTTTTCGAGACCCTCAAAGCACTTTACAATTCCACTATTCATTCACACACTGGTGGAGGCAAGCCACATTTGTAGCCACAGCTACCCTGGGGCAGACTGACAGAAGCGAGGCTGCCATATCACGCCATTGGCCCCTCTGGCCATCACCAGTAGGTGAAGTGTCTTGCCCAAGGACACAACGACCAAGACAGACAGAGCTGGTGATCGAACCGGCAACCTTCCAGTTACAAGATGAGATTCCCAACCCCCTGAACCACAGTCGCTCCGTTTTAATGTTAATGTTACCGTTAGTACTCATTGTAAATCCGTAAAAACAAGTCTTGAATGTAAACTTTTTATTTATATTCATCATATAATTCGTCTTGTAAGAAAAATCTAACCTTGGTCTTGTTTTAGCATTTTTTTGACTATATAAATACACATAGCACAGTACAGTAGTACTTCAGATTATTTAAAAACACATTTAGACAATTAGTAGTTGTTTGAATTATATTTTTAATGGTTTTGCAGTGGTGTGTATAATGGTGGTGGATACAGACAAGATGCTTAATGGTCAAACATTAGCTACTTTGATATATTTTGGGGTCATGTCGGTTTAGTGAGTTGTTTGAATGGGTGAAAAAAATGAATTGAGACAGGTCAGTTTGGAGCCTGATCATCGATGCTGACGTGATATGTACAATATATATTTATTTAAAGTTTATTTGTTCAGCATTGTCTTGCTGATGATCTTTTGTAGTACATGTTAGTCCAGAACTATATAGCATTCACCGTTAATGGTGCCTTCACAGATTTACAAGTGACTCGAGCCAATGTTTACAAAAGCATCCCTCTATACAAGGATGTTGGTGTTTGATCTGTATATTGGCAACAAACCAGATAGACACCACTGAAATGAGAGACCATGTTTTCCAAATTGGTCAGATAGTTTTCCAAATCACCTTAAGCAATAGGGGTTTTTTTTTTTCTCAAATTAAAGCTAGGGCCAAATTCTCTGACAATGTCAGAAAGCCTAACAAGGTCAGTTTTATTTGTTAATGGAAATCCTTCATAAATAGATGATTTGAGGTTCACAGATAGAATCTTTGATTGTCTTTTTTTTTTTTGCCTGTCCCGTTTGGTTCTCTTGCCATTAGAATTAGTGTCTAAAGGCGAAGAAAGATGCCCAGCGGATTTACTTTACCAAATGGACCATCCCAGCCTTGCCGTAATGGTAAATGGCCTGCATTTGTATAGCGCTTTACTCAGTCCCTAAGGACCCCAAAGTGCTTTCAGTCATTCACCCATTCACACACTGGCAATGGCAAGCTACATTGTAGCCACAGCTGCCCTGGCGCACTGACAGAGGCGAGGCTGCTGGACACTGGCGCCACCGGGCCCTCTGACCACCACCAGTAGACAAACAGTATCTTGCCCAAGGATATTTGACATGCAGCCAGGAGGCAGCCTGGGATCGAACCACCGACCTTCTGATTAGTGGCTGACCTGCTCTGCCACCTGAGCTACAGCCACCCCGGTCTATTTGATTCACCCTTTAGTGTTTATTTTATTTTTTATTTTCACTTGTTAGATACGGGACAGACTTGAATGAGGAAAAGAAAAGGGAGAAAGAAAGAGGGGGAGGAAAAAACAGCGGAGAAGAGGGGCGGGGATAAAGGGCAAAAAACAAAAACCAACAAAATAAGCAGACAAAAAATACATATATCAATCACCTGGATCACCTGTTGAGAAAGAAAAAAGAAAACAAGCAGAAGAAAACGAGAGCAATAGAATAAACAACATCATGATGATCTATGGGAATATAACAGTGAATACTAAATGTTAAACATTATTGTGCAGCAGGTAAGATCGACAGCGCTCAGTGTGCTTTAAGGTAGGAGCCAAAAAGGGTGTAGTTTGTGTGTGTGAGCACCCATGTGTACACCTGTGAGCATGAACGCGGTTGTTTTTAAAAGGTTCCTACATGTAATGATCTGTTAGAGGGTGTGGGGAGCCACAGCCCCGTCCTCCAGGGCATGAAGCAGGTATGGAGGAGATCAAAACTCCAGACATCCGGAGGCCCCCAGAACACAAGAGACCAGGGAAGACCAACAGAGGGGCAGCCGCGCCACTATCCCAGAAAGAGCTGAGGAGAGTCCCAGATGAGGGGTCACTCAGCAGCCGCGGAGCATAAGCCAGGGGGGGTTGCAGTGACGGGCCCGGGAGCTCCGCCGGCAGCCAGCTGTGCCAGAGTGACCGAGCCCCAGGCCGAGAGGCCGAGGGCACCCCACCCCCGAAGTAGCCCGAGCGAGCCCCAGGCTCCAGGCCCCGATAAGCAGCCACCAAGGAGTGAGCCGGTGTGTACCTGGACGCCCATCCCCGGACACAAAGACCCACCAACGCACCGAAGTCTGAGGGCATCTGCCACTGGCAGGGGTAGTGGTGGATTGTCTTTTAAGAGTTACCATTTTAGCGCTACACTGTTTCATTGTTCTTTTTATACTTATTCAGCTCTTCTGCTTTTACATGAAAAACAAAGATTGTATATTTTTGACAGTTCTAAAATCGAAAAATATAATCCTTCTGTTTGCAGGTGTAGCACTCTCATCAATCAACTATATAATCTATGCAAATATGTCATAAGATACGACATCCTTAAACTAACCCTTGCCTGTGCGTATTGTAATCAGCATGACTGCTGGTTGATGTCACAGAATGAAACCACTTAACCCCCTTTTCAGGCTGACAGCCAGAGGGGATTAAAGGGATCAGATGACTGTATTCTACCCATAATGTCTGTTCACCTCATCTGTTGGAATCACGTCCTTTGTCTGCCACAGAAAATCTGCACTTTTTCTTATGTCACATCAACAGACACTTAAGCTTATATCTTTAAATCTATAAATGTAAAAATTTCTTTAAAAAAACTTAATTCCAACTTATACCTTTTATTGGTCTGACCAGTAGATAAAGCAAGGCAGTTTTTCCCAAAAAAAAGAAAAAAAAAAAAAGAATTAAAAACCAGGAAAATTCATGTATGTTAGACGCCAGCATGGAATTAGCAAGTTCAACCAGAAGATGAGTCAGGTTAACAGAACAACTGGGCTAGGTTTATCTCAAACTGTCCACACAAAATGAACAGCTACGTCTGCTTATTACTTTATGTTGGGAAACAAATGGTTACAATGAAGTGCCGACTACATGTATCGCACAAGCAGCATCACCAGGTATGGGAAGGAGGGGGCTGGAAGACTATTTCAGGCTTCTGTGACATTTTAAAAAAGTTTAATCAACCTGCAGGCAGTTTCTCTGTGACATCAGCTTCAGTCAGGTACACTAACAGCATAAGATTTCATTAAGTGAAACACTCATTTCTTGACCTTTACTGCTCAAGAAAAACATCTTGTTCCTTTGCTCAGTCAACCTGATACCAAACAGTTAACTAGGATAACTACAGTCTGCTATGTGTGAACTTTTCAAGATTCTGTACCACTTAAGCAGGAGTTTGGAACCCTTTGTTTTACCTCATTGTTTTACCCTGATATGAAACAAAAATGTTAAATTGTTACATTCAGTCTCCATCTTTAGTCTGACCTTACCTCCACTCTGCACTGTGACTAAAGACTAATGCGTGCACAAGAATCTCAGGGTTATTACGAGTGGAGAAGTGTGAATAATCAGTTTGATCTTTCTATTTAGAATTCTGTTATTTACTAGTTTGTTGCTACAGATCACACATCTCAGAGAGTCAGCTGAATGAAAGCAAATAAAATTTTCCAGGTACCTTTTCTATTTTTTATATTCAATTCTCTATTTTTCTCCTTTTCCCTTTTTAAATTTGGATTCCATAACAACGAGAGTAGCTTTTGTTTAAAATTGTGAAATGAAGAATTACAATCAAATTAAAATTAAATGGATTTTAAAAGTGCAGTACTGTCCAGTCAAAAGGAGTTTTTTTACATTATAAAGCAGCCATTACCTTCTATGTATAACTATTCACCAATGGACAGAATACATTTGTACTAGCTGTCACTCACCCAGGCGGGCAGACACATCCAGCCAGACAGGGCTCGTGTGATAAGCAGGTGAGGTTGAGCAGGTAAGACTCACAGGTGCGCTCACAGGACACACCCCTTCCCGGCAGGAGGCCATCCTCCCCTTCTGAACAGTTCTGGTAGATTTGACCTTCTGGACACAATCTGTCTGTAAGTAAAAATGACATCACAGATTTTTTGTAGATTTTTGGTGTCAGTTTTAAACTGACAGTGAAGAAGAGTGAATAATGAGTTTGTTAGGTATGAATGCTGAACAACATAAACACATCAATGTTTTTGCTCATGTATTATTAATCTTTACTATCAAAAAAGGCACTTTTTCACATTTTCTTAGGACTGTAATTTCTCACAGTACTCGCAGTATGAAAGTTGATATGACACAAACATATATATCCACTGACTATTTTTCTTTTGGCTACTTCCTTTAGGGGGTATCACAGTCAGTCACCTGCCTCCATCTCATTATATCCCTAGCATCCTCCTTTGTCACACCCACCCTCTGCATGTGCTCCTTCACTACATCTGTGAATCTTCTCTATAATTCCTCTGCACATGTCCAAACCATCTCAGCCCTGCCTCTCTAACTTTGTCTCCAAACTGTTCAACCTGAGCTGTCCCTCTGATGTATTCATGACTAATCCTGTCCATCTTGGTCTCAAAAAAACTCAACATCTTCAGCTCTGCTACGTCCAGCTCAACTTCCGATCTTTTTGTCAGTCCCACTATCTCCAAACCGTACATTATAGCAGGTCTCACTACCATGTTGTAAACTTTCTCTTGTTGTAAACATATACCATGTTGTAAACTTTCACTCTAGCTGTGATCCTTCTGTCACAAATCAGCCTGACACTCATCTAGACCCACTCCACCACACTCGAACATTCTTTACTTTTCTTATGTCTGTTGTTTTGGATGGTTCACCCCAGGTATTCAAACTCACCCAACTTCATTATTGCTTCTCCTTGCATGTCCACTTTTCCTCCTGTCTCCCTTCACAAATATATTCTGTCTTCCTTCTACTAACTTTCATTCCTCTTCTACACAGAGCATACCTCCACCTCTCCAGACTCTTTCAACTGCTTCTTACTCTCACTACAGATCAACATATTAGCTGCAAATATCATCCACAGACACTTCTATCTGACCTCCATCACAATTTGTAATCCCACCCCCACCATGAACCCACCACTGCACACCTCACGTTGTCTCACTGTGCTTTTAAATGTCCTGCACTATCCTCACATACTTCTTCTTCTCTTGGCTATAAGGATCCACAAAGACACAGTACAACTTCTTCTGACCTTCTCTATACTCTCCAATAACAAAGCAAACATCACATCTGCAGTGAAGCCATACTGCTTCTCACTGATCATCACCTCTCTTCTTGACCGAGCTTCAACATATAGTAAGGTTCATAGTAAGGTTCATCCCCTTTGTCCCTCTGTAGTTACTACAGATCTGCACATCACTCTTGTTCTTTAAAACTGGTACCAGTACACTTTTTCTCCATTGCCCAGGTATCCTCTGACTCTCCAAGACTGTACAGGTCCTTCTCAAAAGATTAGCATATTGTGATAAAGTTCATTATATCCTGTAATGTACTGATAAACATTAGACTTTCATATATTTTAGATTCATTACACACAACTGAAGTAGTTCAAGCCTTTCATTGTTTTAATATTGATGATTATGGCATACATAACTCACGAAAACCCAAAATTCCTATCTCAAAAAATTAGCATATTTCATCCGACCAATAAAAGAAAAGTGTTTTTAATACAAAAAAAGTCAACCTTCAAATGATTATGTTCAGTTATGCACTCAATACTTGGTCGGGAATCCTTTCGCAGAAATATCTGCTTCAATGCGGCGTGGCATGGAGGCAATCAGCCTGTGGCACTGCTGAGGTGTTATGGAGGCCCAGGATGCTTCGATAGCGGCCTTAAGCTCATCCAGAGTGTTGGGTCTTGCGTCTCTCAACTTTCTCTTCACAATATCCCACAGATTCTCTATGGGGTTCAGGTCAGGAGAGTTGGCAGGCCAATTGAGCACAGTAATACCATGGTCAGTAAACCATTTACCAGTGGTTTTGGCACTGTGAGCAGGTACCAGGTCGTGCTGAAAAATGAAATCTTCATCTCCATAAAGCTTTCCAGCAGATGGAAGCATGAAGTGCTCCAAAATCTCCTGATAGCTAGCTGCATTGACCCTGCCCTTGATAAAACACAGTGGACCAACACCGGCAGCTGACATGGCACCCCAGACCATCACTGACTGTGGGTACTTGACACTGGACTTCAGGCATTTTGGCATTTCCCTCTCCCCAGTCTTCCTCCAGACTCTGGCACCTTGATTTCCGAATGACATGCAAAAGTTGCTTTCATCCGAAAAAAGTACTTTGGACCACTGTGCAACAGTCCAGTGCTGCTTCTCTGTAGCCCAGGTCAGGCGCTTCTGCCGCTGTTTCTGGTTCAAAAGTGGCTTGACCTGGGGGAATGCGGCACCTGTAGCCCATTTTCTGCACACGCCTGTACACAGTGGCTCTGGATGTTTCTACTCCAGACTCAGTCCACTTCTTCCGCAGGTCCCCCAAGGTCTGGAATCGGTTCTTCTCCACAATCTTCCTCAGGGTCCGGTCACCTCTTCTCGTTGTGCAGCGTTTTCTGCCACACTTTTTCCTTCCCACAGACTTCCCACTGAGGTGCCTTGATACAGCACTCTGGGAACAGCCTATTCGTTCAGAAATTTCTTTCTGTGTCTTACTCTCTTGCTTGAGGGTGTCAATGATGGCCTTCTGGACAGCAGTCAGGTCGGCAGTCTTACCTATGATTGCGGTTTTGAGTAATGAACCAGGCTGGGAGTTTTTAAAAGCCTCAGGAATCTTTTGCAGGTGTTTAGAGTTAATTCGTTGATTCAGATGGTTAGGTTAATAGCTCGTTTAGAGAACCTTTTCATGATATGCTAATTTTTTGAGATAGGAATTTTGGGTTTTCATGAGTTATGTATGCCAAAATCATCAATATTAAAACAATGAAAGGCTTGAACTACTTCAGTTGTGTGTAATGAATCTAAAATATATGAAAGTCTAATGTTTATCAGTACATTACAGGAAATAATGAACTTTATCACAATATGCTAATTTTTTGAGAAGGACCTGTATTAAAAAAGTCCACTGCCTTCTCTCCTAGACATCTTCATTATTCCACAGACATGTCACATTGGCCAATTGTCTTTTCACTCTCCATCATCTTCATACCTGCCCTCACTTCCTCCTTACTAATCCTCTGCACTTCCTGATTCATTAATTTTCCTCCATCTGTTCTCTCTCTCATTTTCTACATTCATAAACTCAAAATACTTCCTCTATCTTCTTAACACACTCTCTTCACTTGTTAGTACATTTCCATATCTATCCTGAATCATTCTAACCTGCTGCACATACTTTCCAACTCAGTCTCCCTCCCTACCTAATCAATGCAAGTCATTTTGTCCTTCCTTGTTTTCCAGCCTCATGTACAACTTACTATAAACACTTTCCTTTCCCTCTTCTCTCTTTGCTGTTCACCCAGCCTCCCAAACTTACTTCTTTACTTTCTTCATCTCCCTGACTATCCCACTTTTCTTTGCTAACCTTTTCCTTTTATCACTGTCTTGTACTTCCTCATTCTACCACCAAGTCTCCTTGTTCTCATTTCTTTGTCCAAAGGACAAATGCCTTCTTGGTAGTTTCTGACTTCAGCTATACCCTTCCAGTCATCTATAACTCTTCCCTACCATCCAGATCTTGTCTTAATATCTTTCTGAACTCTGAGCTCGAAACTCCTCTTCAACTTCTATTATTCAATTCTTGTTTTTGCCTTAAGATTAAAAAAAAAAGATCAGATTAACAAAATCAAATGGACTCACCAGTGCCTGTTTGTGTTTGGGACACCAGTCTACCATTCAGACAGAGCCTGCAGGAGGGCACAGAGAGACATTACTCGCCTTAATGATGGCAACTGCAGAAAATTCATAGAAGTTTCACATATTTAAAATTAAATACAGGTTTGGTACTTTGGTGATAATGTCAATATACTGCAATGGATGTAGTTTCTTTTATTTGTCCTCTTACATTGACTTTGTTCATTTTTGGTAATTTCCCTAATATGAGTTTCAACCAAATTAGAAATTTAAAGAACAGATTTATACTCCCCAGGTGATTCAGTCTTTCTCAAGGTGGAAATTATATTAGCTTTCTTCCACACATTGTATTGTTTCACCAAAAAGGTTGCTGATTACAGCTGGTCCCTATACAATTTAAACAAACAGCCTGTGTTACATTACTTGACAGAAGTCTTCTGATGTTGGATCTCTGGACAGAACTTGCCAGAAATCCAACATCATTTCCAGCAGGAAAGAAATGTTCCTGTTTTGTTTTTTGTTTTTTGTGGAACTCTAAAACGTAATATTTTTAATATGCAGGGAAGAACCTAATAAGCTCTTGGCCTAACTTAAAGTAACAATTTGAATTAAACAAAGCAACTTTTTTCTATTTTGAAAATCTTTTAATTTTCAAAATAGTCTTTTGTTCTTTCAAATATTTGACTTGAAACACTTGATTGAAAAGAATATCTCTAGAAAAATATAAACTTTTCTTACACAGATTTTCCTTTTATGTGGTCGTGACTGACAGGAGGTGGAGCTTTATATCACTATGGAGCCTTTTTATTGAGAAAAAATGAGGAAATCTGAACCACAGCAAACCAGAAACTTTAGACTCCATTGTTCTGAAAGTAAATTCTGCTCCTCAGTACTGCATTATTTTAACTGACTAAATTAAAGGCAGTTCCCAGTGTTTTCTGCGCTTTCTCTAACTGCTAACTAAACTGCCTCATGTAATATCAGTAATGTCACAGTTCATTGTTACAGAATTTATTTACAAAAACATAAATAAAAAGGAGCTAAGTCTAGACTGAAGGCAGAAATGAAGGGGAGGAGCTTACTGAACGCCTGCTGAAGTCATGATCACATCTCCTGGTTCATAATCTGCTCCGAGGAAACTGCAGGGGCACTCGCTCCTGGAAAAAAAGAGACAACCTGACTTGAACTTGTGACAAACCTAAATGGACCGACCACACACATAAACATACATACACTGCTTAATTTTTTTCCTTACCAATGTTAATTACAGAGAAGTGGAGGGGGGCAAAATAGACCAGTCTTACTTGAAAAAAATGCAGTACTGTATGATTTATATAATATACATTGTGGTAATTTATGTTTAGCTAAGGCTAAAAGCCTTTGTAACATATAGGCCAGTGCCACACATCAGCTTCTGTACTACAAATTCTTTCTCACTGGTTATCAGATATCTGTCGTCCCCAGCCCGAGTGGGAATGAAAGGGGGGTTTCACGATGAATTCCTTGATGTAACTCTATCACATGGTAAGTAAGGCACGGCGCTGCACTAGGATGTAAAAACCTGGGACATTTAAGAGGAATTAAGCTGCATGTCTTCTAGGGCAGAGCAAGCTAAAAAGGAGAGCACAATTACCGAGGTCCTCTGGGTCTACAATGTCTGCAGCAAAGATACTAGGTTTTCTACTTAAAAGCTGACCTAAACTTCAGAGCAGATACAAATATCACTTTGAGTGGATTGGTTTGGTGGAGTCACTCCAGCTTCACCACCCTCCACATCAGCACAGCAGGTAGTACTGAAGCTGCTCTGGGTATTAAGTCCCACCTGCTTCATCATATAAATATTTCATCATTTTTTGCCTTTACATACTTCTACCTGCGAATATCACTTCCTCATCCTTACCTGTGCACACAGGTGTGTGTTCGGTGATTGTAGAAGGAACCCAGAGGACAGACGCAACCTTCCTCACACTCCTCCCCACAGTGCTGCGGGACAGAGAGGGAGGAGCAACGGCGCTGGCAGGAGGACACACAGGTGCCGTACTGCATGTTGGCAGGACAGGTGACAGCTGCAGGGCAAGACAGAGTTCAGCAAAGACTCAGACTCACAGTCAGTTTGGCCTTTTAATGGGAATTAACTTGATGATGGCGTCACTGTATTCTTCATCAAGTTATCAAATTTAACAACAAAGTGTGGAGCTACTGATTGGAGCAGAATGATGGTTTGTGTATGTCTTTTTTCCCCTCCAAGGGAAAAAAGACATACACAAACTTTGCATAAATCTGTTAATTCATCATTTAAAACTTTAGTTTGTCCAGTCATCTCTAAAGTGTGTGACATGCAAGAGAGACAATAAAAGCAAGCTGAATGGACAGTGCAGTATCATTTAAGGTTCGTGACATCAGTTCGTCCACTGAGTAACGTTCAAGAAATAGACCTGATATCTGTTGTCATCCATAAAACCAGTGAGGCACATGTCATTAGTGTGCTCCAGTATTTAAACAAAGAATGATGTTTGTTGTGGATCTCATTAAAATGCACTCACGTGTCTAACTTAATGACTCACACTGGAATAAAAATAGGATGACAAACTCCTGTGGTTGCCCCGTGATAACCCTAAACCTGTCGGTGACCACTTTGAGTGTAGTTTCACCTTTCAAGACATTCCATACCTTCTTTGGGAAAATTTTTGGTAGGAAAATTTTCCAAAATTAGTCTTAAGCTGGCACTGATACTGTTTGATCTAAACTGATTTTTTTTCCATGTCATTCTCTAAAAGATTAAACTTCCATGAACAGTTCTACCAATAACTCATATGACATACTGACATATATATTGAAATATCAAAATGTCCTCCAAGCTGAAATTTGAAAATCATCTGTGACCTTGAACGGTGAGTTGGGAGAAATATTTGGATTTGATATTAGACATGAAAACAAAAAATATGTCAGAAATAATTGCTAATTTTGACATCTCTGTAGCAGCAGGTACATTCTTGGACAAAATATGTTTGGCGTGAATGTGACTCACCACAGTCAGATATCTGTGATCGAAAGTCAATGATGACGGAGAATCGACGGCAGTGGCGAGCATAGTGGGCCAGCGACGAGCAGAGGCAAGGCGTCCCACACTTACAGGTATCGGAGCGACACTGCTGATGGAAGGGTGTTGGACTGAGGTACTCATGACAGGCAGCAAACAGATCCTGATTCAGCACATCACACATTTCTGAAGCATAGGTCACTGTTAAAAATAGTTTAGAAATAATTCAAGTAAACAAGTCTTGCTCTCTGTGATTCTGATGTCATGAATCAAATACAAACCCCAAATAAAATATTTTTAAAGTTGTTCATTTATGTCATAATCATTGTAAATTCACTGGATAATACAGATAAATATGTGTGTAAAAATATAAGAATAAAAGTAGAAACTAAACTGATTTACACCTTAAACAGAGCTTGGGATACATTTTTACTGTGATATCAACATCAAAATGTCCAAAAGTTTTATAATAATACATATGTTTTATTTTATAAAGCACCACTTACGCAGTTTAACATAATAAATGTGATACGACTGAGTAAATATGTTATTTTTCTCTACTGAAACAGAAAAAGAAGGAAGAGAAACTGACCAGCCTGCTGGTGTGTATCACAGGGATCAAGCTGAGGCGTACTCAGGCTGGACAAACAAGCAGACGAAACCTTCCAGGCATTTCCAAAGAGCTGAGGAGTGCTTTCTATCATACCTGATGGAGATCTGAACCAAAACCAAAGCAAGGAATCAGTACGACAGCACACAGATAGAAAAAAAGTCATTTTTATAAAGTGAGTCCAGTGCTATCGTGTGAATGAAGAGTTGCCTTTTGATTTTTGTGGTTACAAGTGTTGTTGTGTTCACAAAATAACATTCTGATAATATCAGAATCAGAATAATTATTAATCCCAGAGGAAATTATGTGGTCACAGTTGCTCAAAGACAGTAAGAACAGTAACCAACTAAATTAAATTAAATATTGCAATATATTACAAAGTTATAAAATATAACAAAATAGCTATAATTATAAATATTACTGAATGTTACACAAAATTAAATAAGTGTAGTTGACATTGAGGTGCCCCTCTTATTATACTGACTTTTCTCTGTAGAGGATGTGACATCAAGAGTGTGCACTGTGACATCCACATCGACCCCATGGATTGAAACAGGGGTCACTGAGCATGGCAGGAGATTATATATTATTGTACTCAGTCCTAAAAATCTTACAAACATGGTGTCTTACTGACTTACTGAATCTGGATGGCATTACATTGACCTTCAGTAACACTGTGAGGAATCCTGGATTTGTTTTTGACCAGGATATGTGCATATTAACCAAATATGTAGGACTGACTTTCTTGCATTTATGATATCTCTTGAATTAGAATTAGAAAAAATCGTTTATGCATTTATTGCTTGTAGGCTGCATTACTGCAATTCTTTATCAGGTTGTCCTAAACACTCCCTGAAAGCCTTCAGTTAACCCAACATGCTGCAGTGAGAGTACTGACAGGGTCTGCAAACAGAGAGCATGTTTCAGCCATACTGACTTCTCTTCATTGGTTCCCTGTTAAACCCAGAATCAAATTAAAAAATCCTGCTCCTCACATACAAGGTCTTGAATAATCAGGACCCATCTTACCTTAAAGACCCAATTGTACTGTATCTTCCCAACAGAGCACTTTGCTCTCAGACTGCTGGTTTACTTGTGGTTCGTCAGGTATTTAAAAGTAGAATGGGAGGAAGAGCCTTCAGCTTTTAGGCCCCTCTTCTGTGGCTCCCATTTGAATTCAGAAGACAGACGCTATCTCTACTTTCAAGATTAGGCTTTAAACGTTCCGTTTTGATAAAGCACATAGTTAGTGCTGGATCACGTAACCCTGAATCCTCCCTTAATTACACTGCAATAGGGGGCTTCCCATGATATACTGAGAGGTTCTGTTCTCCTTCATTCACTCGCTATGTTTATACACCACTTTAGTTCATCTCGGGCTCCCTCCCCTCACCCCAGCAGGTTGTAGCAGACGGCTGCCCCTCCCTGAACCTGGTTCTGGTGGTGGTTTCTTCCTGTTCAAAGGGAGTTTTTCCTTCCCACTGTTCTCAAGTGCTTGCTCATAGAGGGTTCTTTGATTGTTGGAGATTTTTCTTTCTTTCTTTCTTTCTTTCTTTTGTCAGGTCTTTCCCTTAAAGCTCTTTGAAACTGTTGGTGTGATTTGAAGTTGCATACATAAAACTGAATTGAAATGCATTTGTTTGAAGTGAACTGCATTTTTTAAACTTTTAAAGAAAATATTTGCAGTATTAAATACACATTTTACTTGTACTTCTTTGATCCTTCTCTGCAACATGCTGGACCTGGAACTGATACGAGTACAATAGCAAGCTAGAAGCGACTGACACGGGAGTTCCACCTCCACCCAAGCCACTATTAATCAGATGGGTTTCACCCAATTCTCTTTGAAGTAGAATAGCTGCCTGCAGTTCTTTCTGACTTACTCCTCTTCTTTTTTTGCCACTAACTATGCAACTAAGTGTCTGAAATGACTGCAGCTGCAAAGCAAAGCAAAAACAAAACAAAAGGTTAAAATTGTGCAAGTCATCACTTTAACTACAGTCTTTTAGTAGTGCTTCAGGAAAAGTGACTTCTTAGCAGCATACGGGCACTTCAGTCAGTAACTGTGATGTATATCCATTTACAGCTGTTAGACAACATCCGCCCTTTATAGTCAGCCATTACGATACGGTACAGTGGAGCTCCTATTCCGCTAACAGTAAATTCCTTGTTGAAGTGGCATGTCCAGTTGGGCGCTCATCTAGTCCCCCTAAAAGAGCTGATCATAGAGCTGGGCTTTTGATGCTGAGCCGCCGACCAGTGTGTATTACAGAGAGAGTAAGTGTGAGAGGGAGAGCACTTCACCATCACCTCCCTCTTTGCCTCTGAAACAAGAGCATGCACTCTCTCTGTATTATTGGAGGAGGGGTTAACCAAGAGCGCAAGAGGGATCAAAGGTCAGCCAGCACACACTTACAGGAAGTCGTCTTGAATGTTGCCATTGAAGGTGCCGCACAGCCCCACGGTGTCATCCTTCCACAGCTCATCCGCCTGCAGGTAAAGGCGAAACTCCTTCCAGCTGTACTCCAGACGCAGGCCAAACGCCGTCCTCACCTGGACAAACATTGATGATAGCTCCTGGATGTGGAAGAGGTCTGCAGGAGATATATATATATAGGACATTATTTAGCTCAAAGCTGGTGGTCTGCAAAGCTTGTTCTTTTACTTTATAATTTTTCCCCAAACTATGGATCAATCTACCAGTCTACAAATCTTCTTCTTCCTTGCTTTGTTCCTGGTGCACTTTTACATCACTTTGCAAATTATCACTATAGACGGGGCATCAGCAGCACTTGTGCACCAATACTAATTAATTAATTGATTAATTAATTGTAGTTACAAACTCTATAGAGGAATCTTTAATAAATAAAACATCATTGAGTAAGAGTGACGATGAAATTTATATCACTCATATCCAAACACACATTTTAGTGGAATCCAGCACTCGTTTTAGGTAGGTGCCAGTGTAGACTGTACAACAGCCTATATCCCAAAAGTATGTCATTCATAATAAAACAGCCATTTCAGTTAAAGCTGTTTGTGGAATTTTATTTGGAACTTGTTTCCTTTTCTTCTTTATGTGTATAAGTACAGTTGTATAAAATGAAGGAATGGAAAATACTTTGTCACAATCTGTAACAGAACATAAAGAGCAATAGCTATTAGTGTTTTTATTCATTCAGGTTCAAAATATCAGATCACTCTCAGACGCTGTCAGATAAAGCACACAAAAGCCTGTTGACTTGTTCTGAGCATTACTCATGTAAAATGAGTAATGCTCAGAGGAAAGACATTTTGTGCAACACAATGTAGGAGCTAACCCAGTAAAGTATTGGGAAAATTTTTCATTCAATAGCACAGCTGTCATTCAATCTGTCCCTGCCATAACCCACAGAGTGCTGAATAAAGTTGGGCCCTGGATGAGAACAATGCTGGAAGGTGATAAAAGATGAGGAGGTTACCATCAGAATAGGGCAGGGAGATGCGGTACTGTCCAGCAATGAAGACCTCTCCAATGTGACTCAGAGTAATTTCTGTTCTTGGATCTTCATCAATTACCAGGTTAACTGACTGTATGCAGGCCCCATCCAGATTCTGCAAATGAGACGAGATAGTCTGATAAAGCGTTCAGACATTTTTCCAAACAGTTACGCACAATGAAATGATGGGAAGAAACACACTCAAATAAAGCACTCTTCCTGAAAAAATGAGGGAAATATAATAAAGAGAGAGGGCTTTAGTCTGGTTGCTGGTCTGTAGTGATGGAATAAATACCCAAATCTATAAAAATGGAAAATAATATTCTGATTTCAACCTAAGGAAAAGTCTGAAGTCGCACCAGTAGCCCCTACAGAGTGTACTATGCATAACCCACCCTACAATGATGTTAGATGGACAATTTCCACCATTACTGGTAGTTTAATCTGTAGAAACAAATCTCTGCATATGGACATGCAAATTCTGAAGGAAGGGATATTGGTAATCACTATTTTTTTTGTTGATCAATCACACTTTATCACGCTTTTGTTGCATGCAGGAAAGAAAATGGAGATGCAAGAGACCTGCTTTTGTTCTTATTATTTACCATTTACCAGTATGCATATTTCCTTATATTTTCTATGAAAAGCTACATATGTAGCAGGCTACTGCATACTCATTTAACAAAAATATTAAGGCTCAACTTTAGTAATAGATCCAGAGTTTAAAAGCTTATCAGATAATAAAAAGTGGCTAATAACAGAATCAGGTGACAGTAGTATTATTTATATGGAAATAAATAATCACAGGCACATGGAAGATGCTCTGCAACTCACTGTACTGATCTGCTGAAATAAATGAAGACACTGTATTTCTTTATCAACAGGGTTTTAAGGAGGCTGGAATGAATGGTTTGGTATGTGAGTTTTAAACTGGAGACTATGTTGCCACTGGTGCCAATAAACCTACAATAATAGATTTTTGTTGTTTCTTAAGGGCAGCAGAAACAAGGCTGTAAATACAGCACTGACATAATATAATGACCCTCTAAGCTGATGAAACTGGCAACTGGTGGTTTCTTTCAGCCCCGCTCCAACTTTTGCCCTCCTTTATTCTTCAGCAGTTCAAAATATTCTCCTACACAGCACTGTGAGAACAGTGGCAGTGAATCAGACCAGCAAAAACACACACATGAAACCAAGTTAGCTTAAAGAATTTCAATCAATCAATCTTTCAGACATACAGGTGACTATGCAGTCCATTGTTAATATCAAAATGTTTCTTATAGCTATAATGAAGTCATTTTAATTTTATGTGACAGGACAATTCAAGTGTTTTAGGAAGTTTCAATGGACAATTATGCAAAACAATCACATAAATACCAGGCATAACTGGTGACACTGGTTATAGCAGTTGACATCTAACAATACCCACTGACAGATATTCCACTCCTTGGGCCAACCATTGTTAAAACAGAAAAGTCTCATTTATTATAATGTATCAGCAGATTGTACAGTTTGACTATAAAACTTAATGGAGCTATAAAATATAAATGCTCAAGGCCATCACTAATTCACAAAATCACCCAAGTTACTCTGGCTCACTTTTATTTCAAAAGTAAGGAAGTCTGAGTGAGACAATAAACAACCTGCTGCTATGAATCATCTCTTTCATGAATGGCAAAGCCCCGTAACCAAAAGGTTTTATCATCCCTCCTACTCTTCCCATCATTCACCTCCTGTTTTTGCATAACCTCCTCTCTGTCCAAGCCCCCCACCCTTCCAGTGCCCACTTCACTACAAAGCTGTCCGCAGCTCTGTCAGTCAGGCTAGATAAGGTAATCCTGTTTAGTTGGCTGTTAGAGGTCTCGGGCCTTGGCTCTGACAAGTGGGACATCTCATATCTCCCATCACCTGTCTGCTCAGCAGCTCAAAAGTCTGCCGGGAAACTGAAGGCTCAGAGATGAGGGGGAAAGAGACGAAGCTCTCGGTCTTTTGTAGGTTTTTCTTCATGATCATTATCAGCCAGAGCAGTTGTAGCAAGGCTCTAAAACAAAAATGACCTGGACTGAGGGGAGTATTAAGCACTTACACTATGATATGATCTACATGAAAGACAAATTGCACGTATTTGTAAGCCGAGCAAGTGAATAGTTCTGATTGCAGTAGGTAAAGTGGGGGAGTTGTGCAGTCTGTCAAATAGGTAGGAAAATGTAACAATCATGTCAGAACAAGTAAGCAGATGATGTGTAACTCACAGCTCCACAGGCGGTGTTCTGGATGGTTACTGTAAACTTCGCTGAATTGCGACTCTTGGCGAGGACATACTGGCATGTTGCAGGAAAAGTATAGATCCGTCCATCAAAGGACTGAAAATACATGTCGCCTGTCACCGAGCACTCGCCTGCAGAGAGAGTGGTACATTTACTGTGAGTGTCCATGTGTGTACTTCAAACAAAAGTTAATGCAAATGTATCCCGTTCCATAGCACTACTATAGCAATAAATAAACAGTCCTGTGCATGTTAATCAATTGACAGTTTATGTTTTTCTCTCTCTGTAAATATCACACCTCGTCTGTTTTTGGTCCACAGCTTTCTCCAGCCTTGCTTTGTTCCATATCTAATATAACTGCTTTGCACTTGGTTTTTACAAGGAAGCTTAGTTTTTCTATGCACACAAACCACAAACTTTATTTCCCCCTTAAGTATAAAGATTTTTTTCTTCCATTCTCCCACAGCATTCTTCTGCATATTTCTTTCATTTGTGTCTCTTAAAATCGACAAGTTCAACCTTTATTAACTTGCTACCATTCTGAAAATGTCAAGAATTATTGTTCCTCTTGATTCCATGAGTCCATGCTTTTTTTTCCATTTCTAACAAGGCAAAATCTGTCCTTCTATTAGAACTTTTGCCTTGTTAGTCATCTTTCTTTTTCAGAAATAAGCATATATTCCAACTTTCTTTTCACTGTCCAACAGGGGCAGGTGTTTTATAGTACCTTACCAATAAACCCTTCTCTTCCCTGAGTACTCTGTCTATTCTCTCTTCTCAAAAATAGTTTTCACTTCAATCTGCACACATTACTTAACAATGAACCATCAAAGCCAGAAGTGTTTTGTAAATGCACTAAAGTGACTAAAATCACTCACTAATTACTAAAATTATCCATTTAAAATTTATTTCTTTAGACTTTTGTACTTGGTTTAAGCCACTTTGGCATGTATGACAGCCTCAAGTCTGTTTGGGAATGATTCTCCAACCTAACTCTCACAGTCCCCATCAAACACTTTCATGGCATCATTGTATAGACTGAAAGTATTTAAGTCTGAAATCAAATTCACTGAATCTTGTTGAAAATTTTACTAGTCGAGTATATCAATAAACATTTCCAACAGGGGAAAGGGACAAACCTGGGCAGCTGTAGTCAGTGCAGTTCCACACTCCACCCACGCATGTACTGAAACAGAAAGCAGAGACGTCCACAGGTGGCTCTGGGAACATGAAAGGCTGAGCTAATCAGCAGGGTCACTGAAAGAAATTGGACTTACTGCACCCAGGTGGTCAGATCTGAGAAGATTAAAAGGACTGTATGGGGAGCGTAGGATAATATCTTGTCTTTAATACACAATACCGAAATTTTTTATTACACAAGGAAAATCAAAGCTGTCACGTTATGAAGTGTTGCCAGAGATGTTATTAAAAAAAACTGTAAAAATAAAACACGCCTCGCTGTTCCCTAGCTTTTTATGGGATGAAGAGTATTTAAACAGACAAACCAAAGACGTTTAAGTCTCTTCATCCAGATATTTATGATGGCATACAAGGTAACAGAAGTGTTACCACTGCTCACCAGGTGTTGCATTCCTCCTGCAGCGTCTGACCAGATGGATAAAACATACCGTGGTACTCACAGGGACAGTCAGAAGGCATTACACAGCCTCCATCCTCATATATTAGACCTGGGGACAAAGATTAGAGATTCAGATTCAGACTGATAAGACAGAAAATGCAAATAATGTGTTAAAAGTAAAGTATAGGCAATGTAATAACAGTATTTTTTATTCTTATGAGATTTATGTTAAGGTCATAACACAAGACAAACTATAACAAAAGGAACTATTTTGAATAGGAACATAAGAAGCAGAATCTCAACAGACACTCACCATCGGGACAATAGCATCCATCCAGGCAGGCGAGCTTACTGTCAATACACGTTCGCTCCAGGTTGCAGGACTCCGGACAGCAGCTGATACATTCCCTGTGCTGCAGTCCTAGAGAACACTGCTTCACTGGTCACAGAAACAAAACACAACACATACGTCAAAGCTTTAAGTTTTCTTCTGTAAAGCCCAATTACTCTTGCTGCCAAGATCACTGAAATACAGGTTATAAACTGAAATTTGAACCTGACACTTCTGCAAAACATAAACAAATGTGCTCAGTTAGCCCCTTTTCTAGCTAGCTGGTGTTCATTAGCCTGTTAATAACCTGCCCTCCAGTTAACTTCCACACTTAAATATTCTTAGTTATTTTACATTAGATAGCCCTTTATAACTATTTTACTAGTATAAATTATTTTAACCCAGCATCTGTGCCTGTAAATTATTCCACATTCATATTTTGTTTTATCTACTATGTTCAAAGGTAAATCCCTTTTTTATAAATCTTTATAAATCATGTTTTTGGACTTGACTTTATTTTTTTTTACCTTGTAAATATATAATTTATCATCTGAATAAGAAAATATAACAATTTCAGCTATAAGTAAAACTAAATGTATCATTTTTCTTCTGTTCGTCCTGGCACACATTTTAAAACACCTGGAAAAACGTACCACACTGAGGAATGTGCTGCCTCCACTCATGCAGTGGGTGGTCAGCATGGGCGCATGCCCGGGCGTACTCGGTGAACACCTGGCATACCACATCACCATTGGGATCCGACCTTCAACAGGGTAAAAAACAGAAAGGAACTCTTTGAGAAGAGCCAGGAGAGGTGTAGCTACAGAGCCAGTTACACTGAAATGAGACTGTGCAGCTCAAATAAATAACTACTCACCAGCTGCTCTCACCAGTTTCCAACTAGCATACAAAATTAATAAATAAAGCTACATCGTTTTATATTTATAGTTGGCAAATTGTAGTGTAGCTACATCAGTCATGACAGTGATGACTTCAGACCAAGTGAATCATGTCATAAAGTAAATTCTTTCTTTAGTTCTTTAGTTGTAGGAACAGATTGTAAACTATGGATACTAATGGTTCATACCATATAATTTTGACAACACTCAGATTTTTCCTCAAAATGAAACCCTTCCAACAACCAGGTCTTAAATCGGTTGCTCTTACATGCAGAGGTCGTTGGAGCAGCTGGCCATGTAGGACAGCGGACTGACAAAGTCATGGCAGCTTTGAAATGGTGGATCCAGCAGCATTGCACACACCTCCTCCACCTTCTGTCACCACAAAACACACAAAAACACTTTTTTACTCATCTAGTAGGTAATTTTCTCAGTTTCATTTCACTCGTCTCGCAGTTGCTGTTTTATTTGACACCTTACCAGTAAAACATGAGATTTGACTGTAGCACATGGTGAAGGGAAGCCAGAAGGCACCATGGGACATCTTTCCTCATGTGGATGTGTCTCTACCCAGCTATTCCCAAACATTTCAATTTCATGAGTCAGCACGCCTAAGAAACAGATATCATGTCTGTTTGATTATGTCAGTAGTTTTGCCTCCTTTACACTTCTTCACATCTGGAGTTCAGTTGAGTGTTTTAAAAGAAAAAGTGAGCCGTGTCTTTTCTACTTCATGGTTCAAGGATCACCATCAGTTTTAACCTTGACCTTTCACTTTTTAGCTGAATGTTAAACTTATAACCACTGCTTACCAGTCATGGCTCAGCAGAGATGGCAAAAGTACACAGATTCATCACTTAAATAGAAGTACAGATACTTAATCTTTCAATAATCTGTTTTATGGATATAACTTCTTTACTCAAGCAAAAATTAAAAAGTACAGACTTTGAAATGTACTCAAAGTATTAAAAAGAACTAGCTCCTTTTCTATTTTTTGCCAAGTTAACTAAAAATCATGTCATATAAATACTGTAATAAAAAGAAATACAGACTTCATCTCTTATAATTCTAATGAACGTACTCAACTTGTATTTTATGTGTCGTGAAGAACAAAAGCAGATAAAAACAAAGATTTTTTTTAAAAATCTATCTCTATTTGCATTGCCTGCATTGTAGAGGGTGGCTTTGCTTCCTCGCCTAAAGAGAAAAATTAGTATACTCAAGGGTTAAAGTGGAATTCAACTGGTGTGAGAAACCCTAAAATCAGTTATAGCTGCTGCTCTTTGTGGATTTACACAACTGAAAGAGACATAAGCAGATGCTACATGAGCAATGAGACTGAAAATGATCTCACCATAGCTCGTCTTCAGGTCATCGTGGACGTCGGCATTAAAGTTACCACATAAGCCGCAAGTTCTGCCCACAAACTCTGGACTGAGCTTGATGTAGACAGAGCCGCTTCGTCCCTCCCATGCCAGCGTGAAGCCGTGCTGCTGCGTTACCAGCACGTACTGTGAAATCTGCTCCAGCTGCAGGTCGTGGATGTGATGAGGCAGCTGCAAACTAAACACAACCAGGGCGATTCCAGTATCATATAAACACCACCTTACCTGAAGAGATGTAAAATAAAACATACAGACAGAAAGCAGCTGACCTTTGGCCTTTGAAGGTCACATTGGTGGCATGTAGCCTGACTTCTCCCTCCCATGGCAGGAAGAGGCTGACAGATCTTTGGCAAGTGTAGGGGTCTGACGTACAGGCCGGGTCGTTGTGGACCTACAAACAGAGAGGTGGAACATTAATTTAAAACAGGTGTGGGTTCATTACGGATCAGCGTACAAATAAAAACTGTGTCATTGAAAATGTCACAATTTTCATGTTATTCTTGGCCTGTCACAGAATTCTTATAATGCACATTTAATTTTATTTTTTTTTTTAAACAGTCTAGTTCTTTTTTAGAAACTGTCCGGGGAATGAAAATCAAGCCAAGTTATATATTCTTAGCTTGTTGTAAAACGGTAGTAAGACTCTCCTCAAGTCAGATTTACCTCAACAATACAAGATATTTGTAAATGAATTTAAGCTACCTATCCAAGGAATCAGCCTTCATTGCGACATAGGTCGACATAGAACTTACAAGGAAAATTTTTGGACCAAAGTGCACAAACCTTTAGGGGTTTTGTTCAAATCCAGTGCTGAAAATAGTCCATAACAAATGTATTGTTTGCACTTTTTTGAGTAATTTAAAAAAACAAAAAAACAAAAACTGAATCCAGCTATTTTAAAAAATTACATAGAAATCGCATTTCATTTACATTAATTTAGAACCAATGGACCAAATAGTTCTAAAAAGCAAAAGTATTTAAAAAGCTGAAACGTGATCCTAAAAGTAACACACACACACACACACACCTGCCACCTTGTAACATTTTTGAGCGCGTCATTTTATCTGCTACAAAGGAAAATGTCATCTCCTCTCCTCCTAACATGCTCTGTTAGGATTGCTGCACTGTGTTTTCATATGTTATCATTACTGAACTTCATTATTTAATTAATCCAAACTACATTTGGATCTTCTAATGTCCCCTGTTTAGGTTGGTTTTCCCCTACACAGATAAGGTATCTGTTGCCTGTTCAGGGGAACAAAGTCCCAGTCTGTTGCAGATACTTTCAAGGCATAGTGGGTAATTGCAGTATTTAATGGTAATTGACTCTAATAACCAGATAGCTTTCACTAATCTTCAGTGCAGATCTTTTCCTCAGGCTGAGTCTGAAAAAAAGAAAGAATGTGTTTTGGGGCAGGAGGCCACAGAGTCCAAATTTTCCCCAAACTGGAGGCAGGCGTTGAACCGAAAACTACTGGGCAACTGCTCATCTGGAGGTTTTATTTCACCCCAGCCCAGGTCCATGTGGACGACTCACCTGGACAACGATGCTGGCCTGGGTGGTTTCCTCACAGTCCCTCAGTAAAGTATAGGTGCACCGGCCTGGGAGGTAGTAGTAGAGGCCGTCAAAGGTCTCAAAGTTGTACTGACCCCACGTCCTGCATGTCATCTCCCTCTCAAAGCCAGAATTTGGAACTAGGAATATAAACATGAAAATTTCTCTTTTCATTTCACGTAATTAGCCATTAAGACACAGAAATGCTACAAAACACCCTAACAAAGCTTTTCAATTTAGCACCTTTTAGTATTTATTAGTGTTGTATTTTTGTCCACTTGTTAAATGTACAGTACTGTGTAAAAGTATTGAGTCACCCCTTTTCTTTTTTATACTTTGCTAGGAAAATGGGAGATAGGTGAAGCAATGTAGTGAAAGATGCACAAACATACATGGAAATAAAGTATATAAGGCAAAAGCAGGCATTTTGTTATGTTCTCTGTCAAGATTATCCCACGCTGCCTCAATAATATTGAGGTGAAGACATTGGGGAGGCCAATCCATGACTGACACGTTACACTGTATGTTTTTTTTATCCAGGTTTTCACTCCAATGTCTTTTATGGCATGCAGAAAAAATAGGTTGTTCACAATCAGTGAATCAGAATCAATAGCTTCCAGATAGTATTGGATGGCGGAGCAAAATCTGACAGTAATTTTCTCTATTCATAATTCCATTAATTTTGACAAGATTCCCAAACCCCAAACTATTACAGAGCTTCCATTATACTTTACAGATTGCTGTAGACACTCACTGCTGCACCTCTCTCCTGATCTCCTCCATACATACTGATAATGAGCTGAACCAAAATGTCAAATCTGGACTTATGACTCCATCAGACCTGTTACCACTATTTTTCACTCCAGTTCTTGTGTGATTTGGCATACCTCATCCTTTGATCCATTTCCCTTCCTTAAGATCAGCTTCTGACAGCCACCCTACCACTGAGACCATTTCTGATGAGGCTTCAACAGTAGGTGGACATCTGGACATCTGGACAGCAGAGACCTGAGGGAGGCCTGAGATGTCCTGTGTCAGGTCTCTGCTGATTTTTTCCTTTCTTAGGGACATTACATTCAGTTACTGTTTGTCTACTGTAGACAATATTCTTCTCTACCACTCCTTTTATCCTCCATTTGCCCAGTTTCCACAAACTTTTTAAGAAGACACACCATTCCAAAATACACAGAGTTTCCGACTCAAAAATCTCTCTGAACTGAGTGAATGTGTACTATAAATTATTTTTTAAAAGATGTAGAAGACAAAATGACTTGATTTCTCTTTTTTTGGGGGGTGTATATATGCTGAACTTACGAGAAACAGATCAGTAACTTAAATTTCTGGTACAGGATAGCTCAGAGCATCTTAAACATCCTCCCTGAACTGCTCTACAAATTTCATTAAATGACCTCTAATGCTGTAATTAGAGCACTTTTATGCACTTTTATGATACTGTATTGAACTAACAAGCTGGTTGATCATTGCATGTGTGTGAATGTTAGATAGAAAGCACTTAAAGCATAGAAACAAGTACTTGTATGAATGGATGTGAATGGGTGAATGTTGAAGGCTGTAAAGTGCTTTGAGTGCCAAAGTATAATCATCTCTGGATCTCTCTTCTGCCGGACGTTTCTCCCTATTAAAACAGAGTTTTTTCTTACCACTGTCACCAAAGTGCTTGCACACAGGGGTTTGCCTGATTGTTGGAGGTTTTCTGTATTTTTTGAAGGGCTTTACTTTACAATATGAAGCACTTTGAGGTGACTGTTGTTGTGATTTGGCTTTATAGAAGTAAAACTGAATTAAAGTAGAGTAGAAATCCACTATATAAGAACCAGTCCACTTACCAATTTAAAAGAGTGTTGTCAGGGTTTACCTGTCTGACATCTGTGTCCAGTAGCCTGATACAAGCTGCAGTCACATGACTCCGACTGAACACATTGTCCTCCGTTCAGGCAAGGAAATGCACAGGGCTCCCCTGAGAGAAAACGAAAGGACAAGCAAACAATTACACTGTTTCTCATCAGACTGGAAACCTGAAAGAACGACTCCGTGAATAATTTTCATTATTTCTAATAATGAAAATTATTATTATTAATCAGGAACCATAATATAGAAATAGTGTTTTTCTTTCTCATAAAAGCATCCTAATAACCACTACAACTGAGTTTAAGTGTTTGTCTGCAAGGTATATATTTAAGGAAGTCACCATCTGCCTCTCTGCATTCACGTGGAGTTGTGTGGCTCAAACAAATGTTCCAGTCACTGAACGAACCACCATCCCCCAAATGATAGTTGTTCATCCTCCAATAAAACCATCTGCTCAATGGCCTTCCATGCTGTCTGCCTAGTGGGCCATGTCCCACATTAACATAGGTAAAAGCCATAAAGGAATCAGCCATGGGAGGGGGTCCAATTAGTCAAGCTGCTTTCCTCATGTTCATTCTGTGAGGCACAAGTACTCATTTGGCTCATTTGTTGCTCCAAATGTACACAACATTACTAGGTTTCGATTACAAGCTGTAGCCAGGGAGGTAGAGGAGGTCATCTACTGACTGGAAGATTTGTGGGTCGATCTCTGGCTGCTCCAGCCTGCATGGCAAATATCATTGGGCAAGATATTAACTCCCAAGTTCCTCTCCGATGCATATACACACTTTTGGGGTTGTTTTCACTATTTCTTTACCACAAATATGACCAATAACATGGCATGTGCACTGAATTTGACCAGGTTTCTCTTTTTTAACAGACTTCTAAAATGTTTTTAGAACCACATTTGAGGAAAATGGTATAAAGAGAAATTGTTATACTGAAGTTCTCCCTCAAACATTTGTACATTCATCCTTCAATCATTAATAAGAACTTTGTGAACCTACCTGGAATCCTACGAAACGATGACCCCAGGGCTTCCTTCACCTGCCTCGTCAGCAGTGAAGTATTAACTGGATGCTGGTCTGTTGAAATGGCTCCATTGTTGGTTTTTCCAAGTAACACTGAACCAGATTCATTTGATGTTACTGAGCTGGTCAGAAATTGTTCATATGGTGCTGAATTTGACCTTGAGTGATTATTAGACGGTAAGCTGTATGATAAGTACTGTGAAGTATTTAAGGTGAGCATGGTCTGATCATCTGGAGTGTCTAGCGACTGATTTGACCATTCTGAGACAGCTTTTAATTGGCTTTGTGTTGTCTTGCTAGATTTTGTACCTGTGCCTTTTAATTGATCAGATATGATCCTAGTGGGTGCATTAATAAAAGAAGAATTCTTGGCTGGTGTGGTGCTGCTTGGTGATTGGCTAGAACTTGTTGTGCTGGTTAGCCAGATTAACTGGCTAGCCAGTGTCTTTTTTGATGATTTTTTAGCTAAAGATGTCCTGCTTGTTGATTGGCTGGTTGGTGTTGATCTGCCTGATGACTGACTAGGTGCTATCACTGTAGTCATTGATGGTTCATTTTGTGACTTGAGTTCTTTTGTCACAGTTGTTGACTGGCTGTATAATGTTGTGCTTCCTGGCAATTTGTTGGATTTTATCGCAGAGGATGGAGATTTTTTATATATTGGTGTGGTTGTTAGTGGTTGGCTGGTTTGAGCTATACTGCCTTGAGATGAGCCAGCTGATGCTGATTGGGATGATGATCGACTAGCTGGTTCCAGGCTGTTTTGTGATTGGTTAAATAGTGCTTTCTCAGCTGGAGATAGACTGGCTGTTGCTGTGCTGCTTGATACTTGTTTGGTTTGTTCTGTTCTACCTCGTGATGGGCTAGTTGATGCTGGCACGCTTGGTGTTTGAGTGGCTAGTATTGGGCTGGCATGTGACTGATAAGATGGTGTTTTCCTGGTTAGTGACTGACTGGATGCAGCTGTGCTGCCTGATGAGTGGCTGTTTTGTTCTGTGCTGCCTTGTAACAGGCTAGTTGTTGCTGTGCTGATTGGTGATTGACTTGTTTGTGCCAGACTGCCCTGTGACGGCATAACTGATGGTGATGGGTTTGATGATTGACTGGCTGGTACTAGACTTTTGTGATTTTGTGATTGATCAGATAGTGTTTTTCTAGTTGGTGATTGAGAACCCAAATGATAACTGAATGGTGCTGTGCTACCAGGCAATTGGCCGTTTTGTGCCATGCTACCTGGTGAGTGTCTTTTTTGTTCTGTTGTGCTTTGTAGTAGACTAGTCGGTGCTGAGCTGCTTGGTGATTGGCTGCCTGGTGCTGAGCTGGTTTGTGAATTTTTAGATGGCACTGACATTGTTGGTGACTGATTGGATGAACCTGTATTGATTGCAGAATTGTTGGTTTGTGCTGTGCTGCCCTGTGATAGGACAGCTGATGCTGAGTTTGATAACTGACTGGTGGGTACAGGACTCGTTCTTGATTGGTTAGATAGTGTTTTCTCAGCTGGTGATTGACTGGATGATACTGAGCTGTTTTCTGTTCTGCTTCCGAGTGATTGAGAAGGTGATGTTGATGCGGTTGGGAATTTGCTGACTGTTAGAGGGCTGGTTTGTGAGTGTTTGGATGGTGCTGTCTCAGCTGATGATTGACTGATTGGTGCTGTGTTCCCTGGCAATTGGCTGGAGGACATTGTTCTTGATGGTGTTTTACTAGATGGTGCCATGACTCCAGACGATTGGCCAGAGCTCATGGTCCATGAGATGTTTGGTGTCCTTTCTGCAGATGATGTAAGGTTTGACACAGCAGCCATGTTGACCAGTGATTTACTGGAGGCAGATATGTTGGTTTCTAATGTAGCGATTGTCATCTGGAGGTGCTTCAAGGAGAAAAAATTGTATCAGCAAGTATTTCATGCAACAGTTGCTATACAATAACAAAGTCATACAGCTTGAACCTGATCCGAAGTAGCAATCTTTCAAATCCTCTTACGACTAAATATGTTACATCTGATCATTTTCATATTGGAACTCAGTAATGTTTGGCAAAGAAATAAAGAGAGCAATTTCAGCAAACTAAAATAAAGTCCTTGTAATGCTTTGCCGAATTAATTCTGTAAGTTTAATATCAAGCTAATCTGGAAAACGAGTACAGCTCTCAGGTGACAGATTAATAAAGATTTGATTAAAATGTAAGATACCTAAAACTTTTACAATTTAGTGTTTTGTTGAAGAAAAATTCCTCCCGGAATTAGGCTGGATGTTGCCAAATTAGAATCATGATCGGCAAGGATGGAATTGAGGTGGTGCTGGGAAAGGAAGAGGCTCTAAAGAAAAGACCTGTCATCCAGCCTTCATTAACGACTGCTCTGTGACTTCCAACACAGTTTTCCTTTCCAGCTCACCAACCCAACTGACTCCCTTTTGGTTGTGTCTGTTTCCTCTTTTGGATGACCTCTATTGTCTAAAAGTATTCGTCCCTATCAATCTGTTTCATTTCACTATATCGATGTGTGATATGTGGAAATTAGAAGGCTGGTAAAGTGTTCCCAAAAGAGTAAAACATTGGGGGAAAACACTTGATATCTGGAATGTTTTGGCATGGCGATTTCCATATTAAGATAACTGGATATTTTACAAAAAAAAAACCACCTTAACAGCAGGTTTGGTTTTAAAACATTCTCATTACAGTGGCATTCCGAAATTATCAGTCCAGCCTTGCTTCCACACTTTTACGTGACTGGATACTTGAGCTCTGAAGCCCAGCCTTTCATCTCAAAGAGCAGGAACAAAGCAGGTGGCAAGGGTGATGTATAAGGGGTACCTGACTATGAATTATTAATCAGTGATCAGTATCAGAAAAACAAAGAGGGAGTACTTCACATATGTAAAAGCACTATGTCAATCTGCATATAACAATGCACTGATTAAACTAAAATTAGAGCAGTTAAAGCCCTCGTGGGATCATAACTCTGGCATGAGATAGATCAGCTCTCCATACCTGTGACCTGCAACCTGTGCTACTAATTGCTTTGCTCCTTTATGGGCTCCTATAGTTTGGACCAGATTCTCATGAACCAAAGGGAGAACAAAAGAGCGACCACATTCAGGCAGATAGCGGCTCTGACAAAGGAAGAGCAAGACAACAGAGCAGCTACTTTATATTCCTGCTGGGACTCCTTCGCATGTCGAGGAAGCAGGGAACAATGCACACTGTTTATATATTTTCATATATATCTCCACACTGAGTGACAGCCTGAACTTAGCAGATAGGGACATTTCTGTGTATTTGTGCAGCTTGAAATGCATTTTTAGACCGTCCATCAATACAGACATCAAATTTTGGGGAAAACGACAGACTTCTTGGATTAAAAACAAGTTAATTTTTATAATTAAAAATTAAAAAGTCATACATTAAGATTCTGCAATAAAACTAGAAATAGGTTGCATTTCACATATATTCAACTAACTTATACTTAAGCAAACAATCGAGTCTTTTAGGGAAATTAAAAGTGGAAAACGTAAACACTGTGTATAAATTATGGGAAGAAGCACTCCCATGTGATGACGATGGTGATGTGAGCAATGCTGATATTTTGGGAGATATCTGGCTGTGTGTTTGCTGCCGAAGCAGCTCCATCAGCATCAACGATCAATGCAGCTGCCTACCTGCCCTCCCTGGGAAGCGGTGTCCCATTTCTGATGCTTTATCCCGCTGCTCCCGCTGCTGGGACAGAGAGAACAAGGAGAGGTTTGTTCCCACTGCAGGTTTCACCCCCACTGACACCACAAACCCACCACCAACCAGGAATCACGCAGACCACCAAACAACCTGGTGATTGACCAGACTGTCATGCTTCTCAATTAATCGATTAAAGCATCATGAAATGGACAAGTTTCGATGAGCTAAAGCAGATGTTGTTTTTTTAAATCATATTGGTTTTTTATGTATGGCCTAATGCCTCAAAGCCAGCATATACTATACTACATAGACTGTATAATACTCACACACAATACTCAAATACAATTTTTAACATAACAACTTATAGTTAATATATAAAACTATATGTGGGCTTTAATGCAAATATAATCACCAAAATAAATCCTTCATATATAATATGTAAATTATGAATATGTGACAAATAAACATTATGTAAATTACTAACTAAATGCAAGGAAACAATTTTTAAAAATGACTCACTTATTAAATTCATCCCAGTTAGAAATGTTCACTCTTTCCACACCCCAGGAAAGGTGCGCTGAAATTAGAGGGGAAAAGGGTAAAAATAAGGAAAGACAATAGGCTGTGACCTTTTTTAAAAAGAGACCAACTTTAATAACTAACTAAATAACTAAGTAAATAAATAAGCGTTTAAACTGCAGGATGTAACCTGAGCTGCCGCATAAAGCACCTGTGGTATCTAAACTTTTCCTATACAAACAGGCTGTGACCGTGTTGGGACTTTGGGTCTGTCTCTTTCACTCAGAAATCACACTTCGCCTTCCCGCGGCATCAGGGGTCGCGTGCGTGCTTCCCGGTGCGTGTGACTCACCTTGATAAATGAGGATAAAACACGAAGATAATAAGTGAAAAAGCCTTCTCCGTCTTAAATAGGGATCCATTCGTGTTTCGCGGATCCGCACTCAGTCGGGTTTGGACAGCATCACCTGGTGAGAACCCTCCGGCTAGACTCCCGACTCTCCCTGTGCTGCTCCATCCGGCTCATCCCCGAGCGGCCCTTGGCGCGCCTCAAAAACCGCTGCACCTGCTCATTAGCATAAATTATGCACAGGTGGGCGCGCGGGGGATGGAAGGGGCTCAGTCAGAGGGCTTTGATGACGCGAAACTGCTGTCTGTAAGTAAAACCACTGACCAACCACCACCCTACCAACAAAACTATAAACTACACGAATGCTTGTTTTTTGTAAAACATGCTGAGTTCTGTTTAAAACTGAGGAGGAGAGAATGGCAACCACGAAAACAACGCCCCCCTTGTGGTTCACAGAACAGCAGGCGCCAGGGTGGGAAATTCCATATGGCTATTTCAATTTCAAAAAAAAAAAAAAAAAAAAAATACCAGGACTAAATGGATTACACATATCTTAAATGTCCTTTACTTCAAGGAGGGAGGAGAAATTAGGGTTAGAGGTGGGCGGACTGATACAAATATCGATAGCATCAAACCCAATGCTGGTATTGGTATTTTATCGATACTAACAAGACTGATACTTTGTTTTTATCCTCTAAGTTTGTTTGGTTTTTTTGTGCGTGGCAATTCAGTATTTATGAGGGGGGGGGGGGGGGGGGGGGGTGTCTTTTAGTTTTCGTTTTTGTTTTGTTTGTTTGAAACAAAATCTACCTCAGATATGCGCTATGAAAAATGTTTAAACCTTTTTATGCTGACTCTCACATCTGTTTTATATATATAACCTATAGCACATTTAAACAGTGGACATTGACCCAAACTGCTTCAGGGCACATTTGCATTTCAAACAGCTGAAAGGTATGTTGGATTGTGTTAACTAATTTTTATGCACAGTAAAAGTCACAATGATTTAGTGGTCATTAAAATGTGTTCAGAATTTGCAAATTGTTGATGATTTATGTAATAAACCATGACACACAGCTGCACACATTAGCCACCTTATAACAAATATATACCAAATATACCAAAATCTGCAGTATCGCACAGCACTAGTGGGAATAACAATGAATATGGTGAATCACTGGTGTTGAGAGTGAGGTAGGGATTAACATGTACATACTTCTTCCTACTCCATTTCAAACTTTATGATTGAGTTTATAATTCATGTCATTTAGAGATTGTTTGTTTTGTTTGTGCACATGTATGTATGTATGTGTACTTGTATATGCAAGTATGTGTGTGCGTAAATGTGGTTTGTTTTATATGTTATATATATTAGTAATTTCAAAGAAACACTTCGGATCCAGTATTTTTCTTCTTGTTGATTATGATGTTGTTTCTACCTTTTTATTATTTACAAAAATGCCAAAGGTAATACAGTTTGTATTTTTGTACAAGCAGGGTGATGCCCAAAGATCTAAACTGGACAAGTGGAGGACAGAAGAAGGAGTGGCAGAACTTTAAAACCATCTACTGCAGATGAACAGCAACTGAATGTAATAGGGGGGACAGAATCCAGCAAAGACCTGACACAGAACCTGAATGATACATCTGGCTTTTCAGTTGATCCATCTACCTTTTAGAAATGGTGTCAGTCAAAGGGTGATAAATCCATCCATCCATCCTCTTCCGCTTACCTTGTCCTAGTCTGGAGCCTATCCCAGCTGTCTTACAATGAGAGGCAGGGTACACAATGGCCAGTTCGGTTATAAATCCAAATATGACATTTGTGGTTTGAATCATTCTATGTACAAAGGAGATCTAAACTGGACAGAGCAGTGAGTCTCTATAGCCATCTGTAAAACATGTTGAAGGCTCTGTCGTGGTTTGAGCGCAACAGCCAGAGGTGTTGGATCTTATTAAAATTGATGGAATTAGAAACACAGAAAAGTACAGTCAGATTTTGATCCACCATGTAATACCAAGTGGAAAGTGTCTGATCATAAACAGTTTTATTTTTCAGAATGACGATGATCCCAAACACATTGCCAATGTGGCAAAAGCATACGCGAATAGAAAAATACACAATGGATTCATAGACTGGCCTTCCCAGGGCCTGAACGTCAATATGACTAAAGCATGTATAGCACCTTCTACTCTCCCAGAGTACTCAAAGCACTGTATGTAACATGCCTCATTCACACAAGCACTTCTAAATTCAAATGCAAACTAACCAACATTAACACTCCGATGAACACATTCGAGGGCAACTTGGGGTTAGTGTCTTTCCCAAGGATATTTGGCATGTAGATTAAGGAAGCCAAGGATCGAACCACCAACCTTCCAATCAGTAGCTCTACCACCTGAGCCACAGCCACCCCAATCCTGTTCCTGTTCATTTGTTTATTTGTTACTTCTGCACAGTACTCTAAAACAATCAACTGAATGTGGTGTGTCGATATATATGAAGGTTTTACAGCGTACATGTTTTTGTGTGAGAGAGATTTTTGTGGTACATATAATAACTCCCATATCACAGATTAAGTCAGTCAGGTTGGTTACCATAGAGGAACTGGGAATTTTATCCCTGAGAGGAACAGTTGACATGCACTGAAACGGGTTACTTCTCCAAACAAAAGATTTAAAAAGTCACCTGATATCAGACAGACTTGTCCACAGTCTGAGTTTGAAGCCAAATACTACAAACAACATAAAATCAGACCCAGCAAGGTTAACAGTAAATGGGCAATGTTGACAATAATTAATTGGCAGCCTTAAATCATAGTCCACTCAAGAAAAATAAACCACTGGGGAAAAGAAATGTACAAATATATGCGCATATCCAGAATCCACGAAATGACATATAATAGCATTAAATTAGATCTGTGACCATGTTTTCAATTTGCATCACATTTGCAAGAAATCAACTTAGCTGTTTTTTAAAGAACTCACCTATTTTTTCTCTACTGCCACCTGCCGGTAAGAAGGCAAACTTTGCAAACTAGATAAATGGATAAGTAATATGCTTATTCTTAAATATGTAATATGCAATGCTGCATTGTGATGAAAGTAGTATCTGGGTTCAGTTATGGTTTAAAACATTTAAATGAGCAACATTTGCCGGGAAGGTGTGTTTTGTGAAGCAAAATCCTCTCTCATTAGGAACAGGATGACGTAGGTGGGAACGAGGCTTGCGAGGTTCTGGAAGGTCTGCGGTAGGGGCTCGCGGTAGAAGACGAGGTACAAACAGCAGCGCACACTGTTTAGTATTTGATTTCAATTCTTTAAAGTAACTAATTGTAGGCATATAAAAAGAGAGCAAGAGAGATTTTCATTACAAATCTGAGTTGCCAAGTTGATGTTGTTAAATGGTCGTTTGCAGCGCTGTGTGCCCCGAAAACATATTTATATAAACATACATATAAAATAAAATAAAAGAGAACATTTATGAGGCTTGAGAGGTTTGATTAAAAAAAAGAAAACTGACTCGGACATTTGAGACATAAAAAACACTTTCGTTGTATTGTTGTTTGACTGTGAGCTAGTGGTTTTTTCCTGCCTTCACACAGACCCAAGTCCACATTCTGTACAAACCACACTCACCAGACAGGAGACCAAGAGGTGACTGATGACAACGGCTCCCACCGCCCACCGCTGCTTCTCACAGGCATCAAAGAAAACAATGCCCCAGAACATGTGAAGCAAAATGATGGCCATTGTCATGAAGGCTGAAAGAGACGTGCAATTTTAACAAATTATGTTCTACATATAAATCTAATATAGTTACACTTTTAATGGCGATTAGTTTTAATGCAACATTTCCCAGAATGCCTTTTAATAACACCACACATAATACATGAACATAATACATTTAGGCTGTGCTCTGTATTGTTTCAGCTAGAAGTCCAAAACTCTGAAATACATACAGTTTGTTTGTGGCAGCTGGCTCAAAAGTGAAAGAAAAAAAACAAACACACACACACACACACACACACACACACACACACACACACACACACACACACACACACACACACACACACACACATTTATTCTCCAAAGTAAAATAACAATCTCCCTGTCTGGACTCTGGTTCCAGCAGTGGAAGTAGTTCATCTTTGGCTGAACACCTGACCCTCGAACATCCAGCGGGACACAAAAGCCTCAGGAGTGAGACTTTTGATATTGTTGAGGTGACCCCGGTGTCACCGGCTGCACAGGCTCATATTTGCATTTGAAAGTTGCCTTTTCGGCAGAGGAAACGCTTCCTGAATCTGTCTGTCTGTTGTCTAACCTTTTTTTTTTTTAAAAGGCCTTTGACTGACCAAAACCCTCTGAGACCCCGGTGAGCTTTGTGTAGCCCAGCCTGGAGGTGTCTGCTTTCATAAATGGAAACATGACCTGAGGAGCGCAGGAGTGGCAGAATGGAGGAATGTTTTAGGGTGAAACATTAAAAGGTGATTTATCCTTTTTCTTTTGTGATTAGTCCTTTTAATGACATGAACATACCCACTTTAACAGCTCCTCATCTTTACAAACAAGCAAACTGAAGCATCTGAAGCAAGAAAGGCTTTTTGCTTCATCCCTCTCACATTCACTCGCTCACACACACGCACAGACATGCACTATATCGGAAACCTGGCGCCTGCTTTGTCCCCTGTAGACTTCTCATTAAAGGTCCAATGAACTGACCTACTGTTTCTGTATAAACTTAAAAGAAAATACCTGCTGTCTGGTCTTTCTTATTGCTTTTTGATTATTTTTGACCAAACAAGGCTAGTTAAACACCCTCTGATGTTATTATACATGTTAATGTTCATTACTTTGCATGCTGTTTTCAAGTGGTATTTCCCACCAGATTCTCCTGTGAAACAGAACCAAAGTTTGAAATCTTTAAATGACTGTATATATAAGTAGTCTAAACCACTGCACAAGACATCTCTGTGTGATGTCAGAGCTCTGGCTGTGATCACAAAAGCCTCATTGGCTCAAACTGTCTGTTTAATATGAGTAACCAATCAGGGAAAAAAAAGCTGGGTTAAAGGAAGGGGGAGGAGCCAAAATCCTTGTTTCAGACAGTAGATGAAGTACAGAAATTGGTATCATGCAAAGTTGCTCTCTACTAGAGTCTCTACTAAGTTTCACTCTACTAGAGTGAAAGAAAAGAAACAAAGAGGAGAAATCTGTCATAAAATATCCCATTTAAGCAGAAATCTTTGGTGTGAACATGTGCTTGGTTTTTGAAGTTGGCAGTGATGGTAAACTGAAAATCTTTAGGTTTTTTTTATACTAATCAGACAATTTTAAATATATTTTACACAGTCACTAGTGAATAATCATGGGCAATTAAAACACCTGTTAATAAAACAATAGTTTATTAATCAATTGATATAAAGAATGACAGGAATATCATTTTTTATTATTATTCCTTTAGTCATTGAAGTATTGTACACACTTAAAACCTATCCAACAATGGTGATAAAAGGAAATGTAACCTTCTAGAAATAAACAAGAAATTTAAAGTTAACTTAATGCAGAGGGAGAGCTGAATGTGTTTTACAATATGAAGTAAAAACTGAAAGTGAGCACACAATAATTTCTTTCCCCATTTCTTGGATATAGCTCACAAAAGAAACACTTCTCTTTGAATTACAGTAGGATTAAACAGCATGACATCATGAAGGTAAGAGTTATTGCAGGATTGTTGTATCAGTTTCAGCCTGGTGTACCAAACAAACTGACCAGCTAACAGGCTCATCTCCACCTATCAGACTACACCGAATCACATTTTGTCATGAAGCAAAGTGCCAAAACAAGGCAGAAAAGTAATGAACTCACTGCAAACATGGATACAATTTACATCTCTAATGTACCTCCCATCCTTGTGAGACACAGCAGACAGAATCTACAAATACAAAAGATGATCGAAAACAAAATCAGGCACAAAAACAAAATGTTTGTAAATAATTCTTTATCCTAAATCCTTGCACTCATAAGAACAACCAAAACACACAAGGAAGCCACACACAAGGACAAACATAAAGAAACAATTTTGTTTGATTTAGATTCTCTACTTTCTATTTGCTCAAGGGTCTATTACGTCAAGATTACTGACTGACTGATGACTGATTACAAACAATTAGTAATCATTAGCAAGTGCATTTAGAATCAAACGCAGGTTCATATTCAGACCACAGACAGCATATCGCACCTTGAAGAAAGATTTTAATATTTACACATTAGGGAATTCAAAAATGCATAATTATATACACATTTTCTTTAGAAATAATAAAACACTAGGAAAGATTTGAAGCATCTGAGAGTATGTATAAAGAGTGCTGCTGCTTTAAGCCCCCAATCTAAAGTATCTTCTGTGGGTTTGTTTTTTCTTACAGTGCAGACCACAAAAAGGGCACACAGTTAGCCAAAATGGATATGTTGTACTGTTGAATAAAAACCTTTTCCAGGCTGGACTGGAATCAAAACGATCTCCCATCTTTGTTCCCACAAAACCTTTTACATGTTTTAACGCTTAAGATGATGAAAGTCTCAAATGAAATAGCTGATGAAATAACAGGTTAACACTCCTTCCTCACACTGTGTGTGTGTATTTGTGTGGGATCTCTATGATCCTTGTATAAAGAGTCCTGCACACTGCTAGGTGTGCTGCGTTATCTAGGCCTGTGGTTGGCAAGAAGCAAGTCCTTGTCTTTGCAGGTGAGGCAGAGTTTGAGGTTCTTGAGCGAGCCGCCGGCGGAGTAGAACGCCCAGACGCCCATTAGGAACAGGATGACGTAGGTGGGAACGAGGCTTGCGACGTACTCGGGGTTCTGGAAGGTCTGCGGTAGAAGACGAAATAAAAAACATCAGTGCACACTGTTTAGTATTTTATCTCAATTCTTTAAAGTAACTAATTGCAGGCATATAAAGAGAGAGCAAGAGTGACTTTAATTACAAATCTGAGTCACCAAGTTGATGTTGTTAAATGGCCGTTTGTCCGAACACCGTTGTGTGCCCCGAAAACATGATTCTTATAGTAAAATAAAATAAAAAGAGAAGATTTATGAGGCTTGAGAGGTTTGATTTGAAAAAAAGAAAACTGACTCAGACATTTAAGACATAAAAATACTTTCCTTGCATAGTTTTTGACTGTGAGCTCTGTTAGTGTTTTTTCCTGCCTTCACACAGACCCAAGTCCACATTCTGTGCAAACCACACTCACCAGACAGGAGACCAAGAGGTGACTGATGACAACGGCTCCCACCGCCCACCAGCGCTGCTTCTCACAGGCATCAAAGAAAACAACGCCCCAAAACATGTGAAGCAGGATGATGGCCATCGTCATGAAGGCTGAAAGAGACGTGCAATTTTAACAAATTATGTTCTACATATAAATCTAATATAGTTACACTTTTAACGGCGATTAGTTTTAATGCAACATTTCCCAGAATGCCTTTTAATAAGACCACACAATAGAACATAATACATTTAGGCTGTGCTCTGTGGACTCTATGGACTCGCTCAACGGCAGAAACGTAAAGGTTTTTGACAATAAAAAAAACAACAAACAAAAAACAAGTGCATGCTAATTGTTACCTGAGGACAGGAAGTAGTGCTGCGAGTCTCCATGGATCCCCACAGTCCCCGGCCCTGCTGAGTCAGCCAGGATGTTCACCACAGAGAACGCTCCGCTCATGAAGCCGAAGCCGAGACCTGACACTGAGACAAAAGAATGAGAAGACAGCTGAGACATAAGAAAGACTGTACTATGCGATGCTAATCCCAAAGCAAATTCGGCCACTATGCAAGAAGAATGTACAGTGGTCCGTTATCACAGGAGTTACATTCTAAAAATAACCCGCAATAGGTGAAATCCGCAAAGTAGCCAACTTTATTTTTTCACAATTATTATAGATGTTTTAAGGCTGTAAAACCCCTCACTAGACACTTTAGACAGTTTTCTCAGACAGGCATGAACATTTTCACACTTTTCTCTCTTGTTTAAACACCCTCAAAATTCAAACCTTCATAGAAAAATAAGTCCAGTATTGTAAAATGAAACCAAAGATCAAACCCTGTTTTCAGGTCCAGAACATGGGAATAGAGCAGCTGCCAGAGAATTCAACGTTAATGAATCAATGGTGGAAGAATGACTTGAGTAAAGTTTGACTTATCTGACTGTTTTGTTTCACTTAATGCACCTCATAATGCGGTGTGCCTTATGGTCTGAAAAATACGGTAACTTCTATCTTCCCTTAGCATGTCCAGAAGTCCAACTTTTTGTCCGATGGTTAGCATCTTCCTCTGCCTTTTGGGTGCTATCACAGGTGCCTTTGACGGTGCAAAACGTTTCATTAACATTGTTGTGTTTGTTGGGGAGAAAACTTACAAACATACAGTACAGTACTTCAGAGTCACACTGCAAGCGATCGAAGATTTATGTAAATTTGACAAGCTGAAGACATTCTGTACTGTACAGGAGACACAGCACGGAGGAGATTGATTGACAATGGTCTACGGCCAATCAGGATGCAGAACACAATGTGCTGCTTAAAAAAAAAACCCTGCAAAATTGCACCCAAAAAAAATCCACGAAACAGTGCACCGCATTATAGCTAGGGACCACTGTACAGAAAATACTGTTTACTGTAAACCGTAACCAAATTTAAACAACCTGCAAATAAGAGATCATGTCCAAAGTGTGCTAGATGTTCATTTTTAACAATTTCTTTAGAAATGTATTGATGCTACTTGATAGCATCTTTTGTTAGAGCCTAGTGGGGAAGAATGAGCACTTTCACAGTTTGTGCTCATATGATATACAGCCAAAGGTTTCAATCCACACCTCTTAACATCTGAATACAGGTGTGTAAAATCAAGCATCTTTCCATGAAGTCTCGCTTTACAAATGTTTGTGAAACAAGGGGTCACACTAAAGAGCTCACTGAACTAGAGTGTAGCAATGTAATAGGATATGATCATTGTAAATAGTGTTGATCATAAAATATCTATGGGGAAATTTCACAAACAGACTAAGTGGCATTGCAGAGTTCCAATCCTCCCCATTAACACCACTGATATTGACATCAGCACAAAACCTGTGCTGGGAGCTTCAAGGTATGGGTCTACATGGCTGAGCAGCTCCTATAGCTATAATATGCATGTGGTCCAGTGCTTTTGTCCATACAGTGCATTTGCCATTTTCATGCTAATGTTTCTTGTATATTTAAAAAAATGTTTTTACAGAATAGTACAAAAGTGAGTTCCAAAAACAAACAATGACAAAGTTGTAAAGAGGTAACAGGTGCTCAATGTTCTGTCTTCTGGCAGAATCGTGGGTGAACGAATATGCTACCAGTAGGTGATATGAAGCACAGAAGATGATGTGCAAACTAAGTGTACCATAGGCCAGCTGTCGGATGGAGATGGGCATGGTCTCCTCCTGGCTGAGAGTGAGGAGGCCTTCATTCGCTTTTCTGCAGGAAAACACACACACACACACACACACACACACACACACACACACACACACACACACACACAGTTTTGGTTCTGAGTCTCACTGTGTGCTACAGAACATGAATAGAAAATATGTCAGTTATGAAAGTATGTCATTTAGTGGAAGATGATCTGAGATGAACAATGAAAATTTTACAAGTTCACACTGAAGAGTGTGAAACTGAGACAACTGAGACAGACACTCATCAAGGGACAACAACGATACAGTGCAGAATTCAGAGGTCATGCTTTAATATTTCTTAGTTAAATAAATAATAAATAGTGAATACATGTTGAGGAAGTTGAAGTATGGGCTCTCAACTCTTCTAGTAAGAAACAGTTCTCTGGAGTCACACTATATAAAGTATAAAACAGTTAAACATGGTGGCGGCCACTTACTTTAGTAGCTTGTAGTAAGCGAAGCGGAAGGTTTCCTGCAAGAGCACAGACAGCACCACGCCAAAGATGAGCAGGCCTTTCTGCTGAGCCGCGCTCTCTTTATTACTGATCTGAACCGAGATGAACCACACCAGGGAGGAGAGCAGCAGCGACACCAGCCAGAAAAATGCCCTGAAAGAATGAGAACAAAGAAAACAGATATTACCCACACTGCTATCTCAAAGCTTCTGGGCTCACAGCAATTCCAGCATTGCTGTGAGCCCAGAAGCCCGACTCCTTTTTTTTTTTTTCAACAGTTCTATTTGCGAGGGTCAGCCAATTAGATGAAAGAAAAGGGAGGGTTAAGAAAAAACTACTTCCAGACTGAGGAGGAACTGAGGAGCAGCACCGAAGTGATAACATAATCAGGATTATCTTGAGATACCAGACGACTATTTAGTTACTTTTACTTCAAATAGCAAGAATTAATTGACCATAACAAGGAGACAAAGTGTCAACGAACACAAACGTAACGTCACGGCACTTTTACAAATTAACAGGTAAGATGTATGTTATCAATCAACAACCACAATTATGATCACAAGCTTATATCTCACTTAGGTCAAGACCGTATCTGAACCCTATATCACTACAATAGCAATGAATTATTTCAAAAGCCAATCCGCCATAGTGCTAGCTAACTACTTGTGTGTATACAGCCACCTTTTACTGAAATAAGTCGTCAGCATCCTCCAATATCTGCAAGATCCATAAGGAACAAAACTAATAAAAGTTCCTCAGGCTCTCATCATTAAGCTAGCTCTTTCTATCTTTGGGCGGCTAATATCAGGCATTGCTGGGGCTTTAAAACTGTCTGTCGTCTCCGTATGACTGAGGTTGGTGTATTTATGAAGCTGTGTAAATCGGAATGTGGTGACGTATGGCTAAAGAAGAAAAAACAGCAAAGTGTAAGACCATAATACCAGAGAATAGAAGCTAATGATAGCACATCAGCTAACAAACGAAGCGATCGGTTAGCTAGTAAGCTAACACTGTCTAAAGGTTGGGATTTATTCAATATAACGTGGCAGTAGCATCTGTAATTACCAAATTATTATATATTTAAGTCAACTGCCGTCCGCTATGACCAGTGAATGTTTAACTCTCACCCTGCTATGAGGAAAATGACTCTCAGCGGCTCCCGGGCAATGGTAAACAGGAACAACGCGATGGCTGGGCCGAAGGCGATAAAGGTGCAGCCGAAAAACACCGCCGCTGTCATTTTGGTTCTGAGGGAGGGCAATTCAGCGTCTTAAAGCGGTTGGTTTTGCTCTATTTACAGGTATTTATCTGGAAATATTAGAAAGAAAGCAGCCCTCTGTTGCCAATACTGATTTACTTCTACAACCAGTGTATCACAGGGTTTTCGTGACGTCGCATATTCTCACGTGACCGACAACCCTACCAAAAAAAAAAAAAAAAAAAACTTTATTGATAATGAGCTGTACTTTTTTTTCAGCTGACTTCTAACACTTCTGTCTCATTTCTTGCTCTTGGAATTCATAAAACGAGTTCATCTTGATTTACACACATGCGGAACATTCACAGCCTGTGCTCTTTACCAGCCTGTTTGCATTTGTCAAATTACATTCATTAAATACATCAGAACACCACTGGATTTATTCTTTTTTATTTATTTAAAAAAGTGACATCTGGCAAATCTTTGCAGTGGTGAACTGCAGAAAAAACATGCTGACATTTAAGCCTCTGTCTCGAACATCTTTTTCCTTCCACCCATGCCAGTTTTGTCTTCAATTTTTTTCCTCCAGTCGCCCGTTTGCTTCTCCTAAGAAACACATTCAAAGGAAAGCAGTAACAGAAAGTGAAGCCCTTCATGTTGCGTTCTGATCTTACTAATTTTTTTCAGTGAAGGATGCTACTATGTGCTCCATCTGCCTAATATAACATCTAAAGTACCCACCTCGTCCTTCACTTCCTTCTTAACCTGCTTAAGGCTGGCTCTCAGGTCCATGGACACCTTATGTTTGGAGCCCAGCAGGGCAGCCAGCATGGCATCGGCTGACATCCGCACCTTTTTCAGGGCTGGCTTCTTAAACCTCCCATTCAGATCCTGACTCTTCAACTTAAGGTCATCGACCTGACAAAGAACACTGTTGTTCAGACATATGTGTATAAAAGAAAATCTGTTTTGGTAATAACAACAACAAACATTTTAGAATACATTTTTTAAAATTATTTTTAGACTAAAAAAATGTCACTTTGATTAAAGAGCTTGCCAATACAGAAAAAATGAAAAATGATTTTGGCAATTACATATACTGTTACTTTAGGGGAGCTGTGGCATAAACCTTACATCGGGAGGTGTTCCATTAACCTTGTTAAGCACTGTATAACTATCTAACTTTATAATGGCAGAACAAGCTTCTGAATACAACACCTCCTTGTTGGATTTTGCCACTTTGACCTCCATGTTGTATCGCTCCTCATCCACCAAATCAATCTGCTTGTGAAGTTTGCAACACAGCTCCTGGAGTTATGATAGATAGAAAGAGTGAGAAAGTTTATTTGTTTGTTTGTTTTTTCAATCATAAACACGACACACTTAACAGCAGAGTACTATCCTGAACATTTTTCTTACAAAGCAAGTTTTCTATCATCTCCAACTTTCTATAGTTGCTGAGTAGGGGATGGATACAGAGGAAGAGTAGAGCTTGCACACTTTCATTTTCCAGTGATGTTATGGATGTTAAAGGCAAGTGCACCAGAACAAATACTTTCTCCTCTAAAACCAAACTACAGCTTCCATAGGTGAACAAAAAGCCTGCTAAGTTTATCATCAGTCATGAACAAATTCTCCAGGTGCCGTAGGTTTACCTGGAGATCCTGCATACTGCCTGGAATGAAAAGGGCTGTGCAATTCTCTTCCAAGTACTGCATTTTCTCCCTCTCAGCTTCTCGGGCTTCCTCTTCCAGCATTTCTTGGCCAACTTGCAGCACCAAGCTCTGAGAGAGGGAGGGGAAGATGGCAGAAGATGACTATCAAACACAGTCAGGCCGTTTTGATCAGGTGAGTTTGTAAATGCAGTGTGCTTAAATAACACATTACTGCTAGTGCTTTCCTTTCCCTTGATTTGTTTACAATAAAGAGGTGCTTCATTTACTGAACAGCCAAACTGCATCCTCAAATACATTTTCAAGGAAACGTATACTCACTGCCCACTGTACACCTATCTAGCACTGAGTCTGAGCCCCTTTTTGCCTTCAGAACTGCTTTAATTATTCATGGCAGAGATTCAACGAGGTGCTGGACACATTCTGGAGAGATTTGTGTCCAAATGGACATAACAGCATCACACGGTTGCCAGCTGCACATCCATCACGTGATCTGATGACTTCAGAGGCTATTTGAGTAAAATTTTCAAATTCATGTTTAATGAAGCCTGGCCATCGCACTCTCCTGGTGGAGCACAGACAGGAAGAAAGGAGCAAAAACTCACACACTATATCATTAATGACTTAAACAGTTGATATCAAAGTTATTACTGATTTCCAATAAGTATTTAGTTAATGCTTTAATACTATACCTGCACTGTTGGCTGTCTAACCTGAGTATCTTTCATTTCTCTGAGCTGTGACATCCTTAGAAAATGAATCTCCACATCAATATCCCTAATGGTCATGGGAATATTTTACACTTTATGATCTCTGATGATGACTAATATTTATACCAAATTTAAATATGTTGATCTGACTAATATTGCCAAATCTGTGTTCATTTCACAGAGTCATTATGTTATATATTTATACATCTTTTATATCACATTATTGGAACAAACTACCTCAGTCCTTATGATCACAGATCAAACTTTTCTCATTGCCTTCGCATTTAAATGACCTGAATCACATCATTGTTTCATTTTTGTAACCTTTATTTTCTAGTTTTATCCATTTCTTTTTATTTCAACTCATGTTTGGCTTCCATTCTTTTGATTTTTTTCCTGTTAAATCCCACTGAAAGGTATCTTTTCAATCCTGCCTTGGGATCCTTTTTTTAAGGTCTTTCATGTTTTAGGTAAAATCACTTTGAACTGCCACGAAAAGTTCAATACAAAAAAAGTTTTAAGCTTTAGTCCTAATCCAGCCTGTGTTCACAAGTAAAATGTGTGAGCCTCTCACCAAACCGCATCAGATATTTTGCTGTTATAATGAACTACTTTCATGTTTTCCTGACTGAAACAAGGTAAGTACATGAATGAATTTATTGTTCTCATTGTTTTTTGGTCTAGTCTCACAAATTATTCAAATTATACCAAAATCTGACTTTTACTATCCTGGTGGGGACTTTCTGCACCGTGGGGACCAAAATCCAGGTCCCCTCGGGGTTGAAAGCAATTTTCACACTCAAAATGCGGTTTTACTGTCAGGGTTACAATTAGGTTATGGTTAGGTTTATGGTAAGGGTTAGGGTTAGGCATTCATTTTTAATGGTTAGGGTTAGGGTAAGGGGCTAGGGAAAGCATTATGTCAATGGGATGTCCCCACGAGGATAGCAAATCAGACTTGTGTGTGTGTGTGTGTGTGTGTGTGTGTGTGTGTGCATCTAAAGCCTGAGATATATGGAGCTCAGTTGTTGTGAGTGTTCCTTTATTATTGAACACAAAGGGAAGTTAAGATTTTCCCACCTACACCATCTTGGTGCTGTAAACACTTAGTAGAGCACCAAAATTGTGTGTTAATCCATTTCCATCCAAAATGCATTTTTTCTGATAGATAGATAGATAGATAGATAGATAGATAGATAGATAGATAGATAGATAGATAGATAGATAGATAGGAGTTATGAGATGAACTGACAGACTTGTGTTAGTCTTTTTTTAGCAATTATGTTCCCCAGCAGTTCCCAAAAGAGGGAATAATCATAAAGTGCTACTATTGGGATACCAGTGGTTTTGTAGTTGAGTCATCACAGTGAGCATATATCCATCACCAATTGAAAAGCAAAAACCGGAGCTCTGTCATCAGGGGAGACAAAGTCCATGGGGTTTACAGAGAAAGCAGAACCAGCCAACGCTGGATCGTCAACAGTCAGTTAGAGCTCATTTTCCTAAACTGTGAGTCAGCTGTAGTCTGCAGCTGACTGCTCCTTTCATGTGCGTGTCTGTTTCATTCCTGCTTTTACACACAGTAACTGGAGCTCAGTGGAGACTCACATAAAAGTTCAATTAAAAATATTGCTGGGAATATTGTTGGAGGGTAAGTCACATAAAAGTAAGAGTCAACCAATAAAACACTACCTATGTTGACCTAAGTATATGAGTCAGTTGTAATTTAGTTTGAAATAAGAAAGCTGTGATTAAAGGAGTTTAAATGTATCATTTAAGGATAATAACATCAGCTCAAGATAATGTAATGAAGAGGAACTGTTTAAATTAAAGTATAAAAACTCAGAGGCACTAAAGGCTGCTGTGTACAGTATAATACCAGGTACTTATTGTTAATTCTAAAGCCTTTCCAAATGAAATAAAAAGCTATCAACAATAAAGAAGCAAGCCCTTTGACCTTATGTTGAAAGTCCTTTGGCGTTAAAGGGATGTCAGCAGAAACTGAACTAAGGCCAGGCCGTACTTTCATATATTACCAATTTGTATCACAAGACTGAGCAATGTGTAACCTTTATTTAGCCAGACAAATCATTTAAAAAGTTAAAATAAAAAAATATAAAACCTAAATGCATATAAAAGCATTTCATAAACATTGCGCCTGATAAACCTTTTAGTTTAATTCTGCAGAATTTAATTACAAAATGTACCTTTAAATCTTAGAGATAAAAGGTAATCTACAAATACAGTTAAAGAAGCTTGTTAACACAGTAGTGTTAAACACGGTATACTGTTTGCACTGCATTATACATTTTGTAATGGAGGTGAATTAAATTGTGATTGCTCAGCATACAGCGATTGTAAAGGTTTTCTGCAAGGCAATGTTTGACTTTAATTGGAAAAAAGGGAAATACACATTACATTTCAAATTAAAAGCTTAAACACAAGCAAGAAAATAAGGTTATCCATACAGAGAGACAAGTCACTTTCACTAAAACGATACAAAAAAACAAAGGAAACCAAAACAGGCTTTGAGGCATTTTTAAAGTTTCAGTACAACTTAATAATCTCAGTAAGCAGTCAACTATTCCACAGTTTAGAATTAACAATTACATCTGTATCTGTACATGGGCACAATAAATCAAAAATGCTGACAATGTCTGACTGTGAATATAGATACTTTCCTACTATATCTTGTACTGAATGCAATGATGTGAAACAGTGTGACAGTAACTTCAAAATAAAAGCTTACAATCACTGAGAGCATTATGGGAGGGAGAGAAAACACACACACACACACACACACACACACACACACACACACACACACACACACACACACACTATCCCGGGATATATCCAACAATTGTTTGAATATTCAGACTTGCATTGTCCTTGTACAATGGATGCCAAAGAAATAATGTATTTGTTGTCACAAAAAAGGTAGAGCAGGAACTTCGAAACAAGTTTTGTTTTGTTTTTGTTTGTTTTGTTTTTTAAGGTGGGGAAATATCTACCATTAAAAAAAGTAATTCAGGCTGATAGTTTTGTGTGGAAACATGCCTATGTAAATAAACGACAGTTATTTATATTTTAAAAGTTTATTCGCGTCCTACATTTAGTTGATTCTCTTTTTGATGCTAAATAAATGAAAATAAATAGCTTTAAACTAGGGCTGGAGATCATGTGACGTGATCATCGTGTCTTATTGCTTACTAGAGTAAACAACAATGTAAAAAAATGGGTACACTGACGCTGTTACTAAAGGAGTACAGTAAAGCTTTATTTATTTATTTTTCAAGTGACCGGAAGTTGTGTGTTTATTTCGGTAAATAGAGCTCACCGTTACCTCGCTGACCGGAAGTGATGTCGTCATGTATTAGGGCTAGCTTGACAGTGCTGTGAAGATGGCGGCGTACAGTCGCGCTCAGCTGCTGCTGCTGTTGTCGTCCGTGTGCCTCTGCAGTTTCGGCTCCGTCCTCGGCTTGAAGGCTGCCAGCGGCCCGGCCGAGCTTCACAACCCGCCCGTCCTCAGACCCGCTGATCCGCCGGCGAAGGATGCACCTGCAGCCGCAGCCGCTGGGGCCTCACAGCCTCGAAGGGCGACCGGTTGGAAGCTGTCGGAGGAGGAGGCCTGCCGGGAGGACCTGACCCGCCTCTGTCCCAAGCACACCTGGACCAACAACCTGGCAGTGCTGGAGTGTCTGCAGGACCGCAAAGAGGTAGGCGCCCTTCCCACGGTAAACTGTTCGGGTTCAGGTGAGGTGATGGGCATCTGCTGGGTGTGTCGCCCCAGTGGGTTTAGTCACCCCGGTTGTCAGCATGGCTGTGATGCAGAGGTGAACATCTGCACCTCCATCCGTGTGACGCTCCGGGCAACCGTTTAAACACACTTTTTCTTTTAGGACGTCAAAAATCCACGATTTACCTGACATCCACACACGCATACAGAGATAGTCGCGTATTTAGTGCTTTTAAAACTGTGTGTGTGTGTGTGTGTGTGTGTGTGTGTGTGTGTGTGTGTGTATTTTGTTTTTGTTTGTTTTTTGTAACAAAAGTGAACAAAAAACGTAGTTCCTTCAGAAAACGACATTTGAAGGTCTTCAAGTGCTAAGTGTAGATTTTATCCCAAATTGATATCTACCTGTTAGTTTTCTCTTACTTGCTTGTGGTCAGTTGATGAGACTGTGTGAAAATCCTGAAAATCTGCTCACTTTTTTATGTTTAAGTAAATTGTGTGTCTTTCAACCTAGGAATGTTTACACTTCAGCACAGAGGCTCTTGCCCTGTGGCCCCAGGAGTAAATAAAAGGTATCCCCTGTAGTAATCCACACTACTCTGTCTGTGTGGCCTTAACTGATGTTCCACGAGCACAATTAAAAATCATGTCTGCTGTTGTAAATGCTTATAAACTGGTTGTGTTTAGGCTGTAGGCTGAAGAACAACTAGCTAAATGAAACCTGATTAGTCTTTAAACAACAAATAGATTAATCTCTACTAGAGCTGGGCGATATGACCCAAAATTCATATCTCGATATTTTTTAGCTGGATGGCGATATAAGATATATATCTCGATATTTTTTTAAAGCCATAAAGTAAGAACAAAAAGAGAGTTCTTAGTCAAAGCTGTGTCCCAGGTGTCACACAGGCACTTTTATTAACATACAGCATAGATGTACATGAAAAAAACTACTCAAAAATAAATTATGAGCATTTATTAAATAATGATGCTCTATAAATAAAAGAAAACTATGTTGTTTTGTGCATAACAAAGAGCTCACAATTGTGCAGTCAAAATGTAAACTAAAAGACGCTGAGCATAATAACAGACAGATTTCACAGCTGCTCTGTTCCCAACTTCTACTGCGTGACTGACAGCCTGGAGTTTGAAATCCGCTTCGTAACCATGTCTCTGAACAGGTGCCATTTATGGTCCTTATACACACACAATATGGTAATATTACGTTGAAGCACAGTACGTATCACTCCGCGAGGCTCCTCGGTAGCCGTAATGCTCCGACAATCCGTCAAGCAGCGCAGCTCCCTAGCTTACCAAAGTCGAACTAAAACATTTTTTTGACAGATTGCTGAGCGCTGTGTACCACATAAAATCGGTTCGCGGTCATCAAGCACAACCAGAATTCATACAAAAGGCGCGCAGTCAACTTTTGAGAAAATGAAAGGATTTCAGGCCGTGCAGTTAGGCGTTAGCGTGGCTAGCTCGTTAACACGTTGACGCCGTCCAGCCCCACGCACGGGGCGATGCGCAGTAACTTGTTAACGGAGATTTGCCGTGTCCATCTTGTCGCTGCCTGCAGGTGAAGCGATGGGGGAGGAGGGGGAGTTGTGTTCAGTGAAGGAGAGGTGAGGTCGAGTAACGTTGCGTAAAGACAAAAGTGGACGAAAGAGAGGCAAATTTGCGGCTCCGCAACTATAATTATAACGTAACATATACTATATCGATATAAAGGATATTGTCACATCTTATATCTCGTATAAAAATATATCGATATTTTTTAAAAACTCGATATATCGCCCAGCACTAATCTCTACCAAAAATATCAGGCTTAATCTGATTAACTGTTTAATCATTTTTTAATTTATTCCACGTGACAGCCCGAATGAACTTCACCCGCTTCTCGACCTCTGCACCTGGCAGGGCTGTCTCAACTGCATTCTGTAGTTTAAGGGAGAGGTTTAATGTGCTTTGTGCTTTTACCACCCCTCTTTCCACGTCAGTGCAGTACTTATTAACCTGGTGAGGTGTGAAGTGTGTGTGTGAGTGCAGTCATCCAGCTGTCAGGTGACTTGCCGGCTGAAGTTAAACCCCAGTTAAACATGATGCCTGTCTTGTTTCTTTGTGCCATAGTGACGAAGAACACAACCAACTTTCACACTCTGTGCCTGTTTAAAGATTGGCCGCCTACATGCACAGATTCTCTTATTTTTATCTAATTTCTTTCCATAAATAAACAAGCAAGGGACACTACTACAACTAGAGATCAAATTATTTGTTTGTTAATCAGTAACCGCTGTAGTCTTGTGGTTCTTCAGTCTCACTTGTTAAATTAATGCGTACAGTGAAGGATACCCTCACAGCCTGCTTTATTACATGACTATATGATAAACATCTTCATACAGTGTTTACAGTCTGTCTGTATCTGATTTTTTTCCCCCAGATTGTTATCTTGCTTTCTAGGTCAGTTCACTTCTTTCCTATTTAATTCTTTTAAAAGTGTTTCCTCATGCAAAGTGTCCTAAGCTGCACTGCAGCTATTAGAAGTCATTGTTCAAGCAAAGTCTCCTGCCTCGTGTCATTTTTAAATTGAACATCTTTGGGTAAAACACTAAAGCACTTCTGAAGAAGTCACCCGAGCTTGTGATGTGACTATAGTTCATTTCGTGATGGTTTTAGTTGAAAAATGCTTTAAATTCAACAAATAATTATACATACATACAGCGATATGTTTTTTTCCTTTATATTGTAAATGTTTGCTTTTTTGTCTCTGCTTTAAAAAAGTTGGATTCAAATCTAAAGAAAAATATATCAGTTTGATTAAAAGGCTTCACACACACACACACACACACACACACACACACACACACACACACACACACACACACCAACTTAAAAACAGGGTCAGATTACTCATTAATCTCTTCCTGATAAGATCCTTTACACTAGCTCATATTTATAAAACAACCATAAAAATTTTAAAACCATATGAAGGGATTTGGAAATACTGACTTGAACCATGTTATTTTATTTCACTTGGCTTTTTTTGTAGGGGTTTGGGATCACAAATTTAGATCTATTCCAAGATTTCACATGTATCAGATATTTAAAAGGAACAAAAAATTCAGCGGCCCAAATTGAGACCTAAAAATTCAGCATATAAGGAATTTGTTCTGTCATTTGTATTGTACTAGATTCTATTATTTTAAAAGTACAAGCAGAAGACATGTCTCTGTTATGCTAGATGTATAGATTGTGTTCACTTTTGATTTACTTTGATGTTTGTGTTATTTATTTAATTTAGTTTTATGTATAAATATTTTTCCCAGTAGGAAATTTGGTACACAAAGCTGAGAAAAATGCAGAGTAATAAGACATTCCTGCAATAAATTCTCTCTTTTCTTCATAAAGTTTACAGTGAAATGGTTTCAAAGAGGGGCTGATTTAACTTTCTGTCATTTCAGAAAAATGCAAGTGCAATTTTCCTTGTATAAAAGAACTTTGAGTGCTCAGTTAGAGTAGAAAAGGGCTATATACTGTAAGAACCAGCCCATTTACCATAATTACCCCACACTTTGTAGTTTGGTAACATTCAGGAAAGCATGAGAGCCACTTGTATTGCACTGAACATTTAGCTAGGTCTAGCAAAAAGGAAGGAGGCTGGTAGAGAATCTACCTTGTTATTTACATCCACACTCACTGGTCACTTCATTAAAGAACATCTTGTTAATATTGAGTTTAAATCCCTTTTGCCTTCAGTGCTTCCTTAAGTCTTTGGGGAATAGATTCAGTAAGTTGTTGGAAACATTCTTCAGAGATTTTGGTCCATATTGACATGACAGCATCAGTTCCTGCAGATTTCTGCACATGAATGATCTGCATTTCCTGTTCCATCACATCCCAAAGGTCCTCAGGTGGATTTAAATCTGTTGTTCCTAGAGAATGTTTGAGTCCAGTCAAAAAAGAAACCAGTTTAAGATGATTTGAGCCTTTTGGCATGGTGCATTATCCTGCTGGAAGTAAGTATCATCTGATGGGCTACCATTCCATTACAGCATCACCATCACTGTTGATACAAGGACGAATGCATCCATGTTTTCAAATTTTGACTCCACCATGAAAAATCTTGTATTAAAGACTCATCAGACCAGGAAACTTTTTCCAGTCTCCTATTTTCCAATTTTGCTGAACCCATGCAAATTCTAATCAGGTTCCCTTTCTAACAAGAACCTGGTGTGGGCTTCTTCTGCAGTAGCCCATCTGCTTCCAGGATCAATGTGTTTTTTGCTCAGAGATGCTTGTCTGCATACCTTGCAATCACAAGTGGTTATTTGCATTACTGTTGCCTTCCACTCAGACTAGAGCATGGCACCAACAACCACACCATGTTCAAAGACACTTCAACCACCTCTCTTTCTCATTCTGATCCTCAGTTTGAACTTCAGCAGGCTGTCTTGACCCTTGCTACATGCCTAAATACTTTGCGTTGCTGCCATATCATTGGCTAATTAGATATTTCCATTAATAAGCACTTTAACAGGTCTACCTAATCAAGTGTCTGGTAAACATAAGTTGGCCAATATACAATATAGAGCAAAATAATGAAAAAAATATAATTTAATGCAATAGAAAATGACACATGTTCACTGATAGACTTAATACATTTAAAAGACATTTTGTACAGTGATAATAGATTTCCATGTTTTTTATCAACCTCAGTCATTGTCACAAATACAGCAAAAGCTTAAAGCATCACGTCAGTCTCATTTTGCACTGTACTCCACAGATATACACAGTTACATGGTTCTGTATAAATAGATAATGGAGGACAAAATGATGATGATAAAAGACTTAACATGTAATGTGTTCACAGCCAATAAGAAATTATAATTGCTTTACATTAAAGAATATTTTAAATGAGCTATCTTGCAAACCATTTGTTACACAACCCGTACTGTCCCTGAAAAAAATTTCCCTTGTGTGTTTTTTTTTAATCATCATGTTAACTTCATCTGCTCTTTCACACACACACACACACACACACACACACACACACACACACACACACACACACACACACGAGACACCTCCTCCAGCAGCCCTGAGCGATGCCCTCTTTACAGAGATAATTACATTGCTTTGACTCTATAACAGCTGTGGCCTCCCGAAGAGGTAAATGGCTCTTATAAATCTGCCTCTTCTCTAGAGAAACACACACACACACACACACACACACACACACACACACACACATAGTGGCAGTAACAGGGGCAGCTGAGCAGCATGAGCTTTCAGTACACCCAGTTTGAGAATCTATTTGTGGTGGTGTAAGCCCTGAAATCTGACAGCTGATAGACGTCTGAGAAACAGCAACACAGTTATAAAGTAACAGCAAGTCACTTTGCAATAGCAGAAAGAAGCCAGGGATATTTCTAGAGCTGTGGTCATTAAGGCATTGTGACAAATAGTAACTATGGGGAGATGGCGTGCCAGGATGCTGTGTAGCTATGGGTAGCATTTGCAGTCCTACAATTCTTTTTTACTCAGTGTTTCTGCTTATACTGTAGTAACATCGTTGTCCTAAGTGCAATGTTCAGGATTTAAAGGAAACGCTGATGTAGTCACAGAGAAAGAGGCTACCATTGGTCCTGTCAAACAAAAACAGCCCCAGGCGGGTCAGTAATACAATGGACAATTAAAACTGTTTCTGTTTAAATTGGTGATGAAGTATCTCTAACTCTGATAGACTGCTATTTCCTTTACATTAATTTGGATGGTTTAACAGGGCAAAAGCCTCTTCGGTGGTGGAGGTGTGATGATTTAAGCTTGTGTTTTTATGCATAGGCACCTTGCAGTTATTAAGTCGATCATGAACCCTTTTGTACACTGTAATATTCTAGAGTCAAATGTGAGGCCATCTGTATGACAGATAAAGCTTGTCCCAAACTGACAAGTTCTCATCTCTTCTTGGGGCTCCTAGTGTCAAGTTGTAAGCATTGCCTCTACAAAGACATAAAAAGATCCCTAAAAGTTTAGTTGCGTTAAGGAATTAGTGATATCTCTCGGTGGGTCCATCTCCATGAGTAGTTTCTGCTGTATAGTTATTTCAATGACTTAGTCGCAGAAAAAGCCAGGCTACTTTTAACATGTATAGAGTTGTACATGTAGAGTCTTCAGTGGAACACATCAGCCCCAATTTGTTTTATCTCTCTGCCCCTTACCAAGGCACAATTATCCTTTCCACTTCAGTTTGATCAGTCTAGTTGATTAATATGGTCTTTTTTCAAAAGCCTTTGATGTGAATGGATCAGCTCTTCATTAATTAATAACTCATAGTCTCACTAGTTATTTTTTTTAATTTGGGAACCCACCAAGGGTCTGTATCCTTATTACACTCATTTCTTTGTGTCAAGCATTTAGTGGAAATGAGAGTTTAAAATCAAAAGAAGGCCTTTTGTCTCTGTTCCCGTGGGCACAGCAGAGTTATCACAAAGTGCTTTCATGTCTTTTTACAGCAAAGTGATGTGGAGATGTAAGAAGAGCTTCTGCTGCTGGCTTTCGTCTGATAGTCAAGGATGTTGTGGGCGAGTCTATGAAGAGCTTCTGCTGCTTTGTTCATATTAAACTGCTGCGTTTTGGAGAAAAAAAACATTACTTTGCTCAGCGCTTTAGGGCAATGTTGGTGGTATTTTTGAACCGTTCTTTCTGAAGCTAAAGGGACAGTTCCAAAAATGCACTCTATGTATTTTCCATCTCACTCAGTTGCACTAAAATCCTACCTTCGATTTAGCCATGGAGCACGAGTCTAGGTTTTACATAGTAGGCGAGTCAGTAGGCACATTTCTTGTCTGCACTGCTTTCCTTTATTTTTGCAGAGGTTGGTTTTGCAAAAATGTTTTTGCGAGATATTAAAAAACCCCGTGTTGAACAAAAGTGTAACACCATCTAAATTGACTAAGGCAACAAAACTTCAAAAAATGAAATGCTATAGTTTATCTAAACCTTATGTATATTGTTCTGAAAAGTGGCTGACTGAAGTTGAAATAGGGTTGATATTATGTAAGCTAGTGTTAGCTCAACGTTTCTGCAAATCGTACTTGGCCAACCTCTTTTTGTGGCTACTAGAGCACAGATTTATTCATTTAAAATCATCTTTCAAGATAGCAACATTAAATAATTTTATATGCAGATAGAAGAATTCTACCTTGTGATAAAAGTCCTAAATTGTACAAAGTAACTTTACAAAAAGCGAAAATGTAGCTTTTAGGCCACCTTACTTACTAGTAGCAAAATTTACCTGAGTTTCCAATCAGTTTGTTAATAGTTCAGTTCCATCTTTTCTTAGATGTCATGCTAACATTAAACTACATTGGGTGAAGATAATAAAAGATAATAAAAATATAGCTCCTTAAGTGTATATATTGACCAACTTAATTGACCTATACCAATTATTAGCACCCGCCTATATATTAACCAATATTATCTATTTGTTGATTTATTGGGACCAACATTTATAATGGCCAATAACTAATAGTAAAGAAGCAATGGGAGAAACACCCTTCAACCATATTATGAGTGTTGATGTTGCATAGTTTTCTGTCAGAGGGCGCTATTCTGTATTGGAAACACGTTTACAAGTCCATGAACACAAGCATAGTTGAGCATAGTGTAAATCAGTAGTCAACAACTTTTGATAGTAAAACAAACTTTATTTTAAAAATGCAATATTAATCAAAACGGTCTTAAACTCTTAAATAACTGCACATAAACAAATTTTAGGGAAATCTGTTTTTATGTGTTTGAATGAAAAAAGCGTTGCCCAGTATATCAGATTTTTAAATCACCAAATCTTGGTGATTTAAAATCAGTCTTAACAATCGTCATATAATGAAAATTAGCAACATTTAACTGGAAACTCTGCCTATACTCACATGGCTTTAGGAAAATGGACTGCTTGCCAACAAGCTCAACAGTTTTAAAGGGTTTCAGTGTAACTAACCATGCCTTTGCTGAGCCTTGTTGTTAGTTTATTAACCAATGCATGCTGCAGTAGGTTCAGCATATACATATAACTAATAAAACGAAAAACCTTCCGATACCTCTCAACACACTTACTATCTTATTATAATCTAGTTTGTTCAACCAGTGCACAAAGAAGTACAAGCAGGTGCTGGAGCTTTTTCCTTTTATCTCTGGCTATGGTGCTGCTTGAAAGTTGGAGTTTGTAAGAGTTGGTTTTTGGTTCTGATGCGTGTTTAGGTTAGGGTGTCGCCAAACTTGGAAATCTAATTGTTGCAGCATGTTGACAAAACATGACAGTAAAAATACCATGTTTAAATCTACTGAAGCGCCTTGAGGCGACTGTTGTTGTGATTTGGCGCTATATAAATAAAATTGAATTGAATTGAAGATTCACATTTCTCCCTCTTTTTGTCTTTCTGCAGGAAATTGATATTGCTCCTGACTGCAACCATGTGAGTATTTGTTTTAAAACACACAAATTCACGCAGAACTTTTTAATCAAACAGTACAAGTGTGAGAGAAAGAAAGATATAACAGAGGCGTGCCTTCATACTCGACTAATGCTGTCAGGCCAAATCAAAATTTTAACCAAGTCTGTTTGGCTTAAAGTTAACTCACCAAGAAATCAAATGTCATAATTAGCCTTTTGGATATGCAGAGTGGTACATACCTGTCCTGCTTGGACTGCTGGAATTATTTCACTGCATCTGACAGATTTTTAAGTCAAAGTTACTGTTATTTGCCCCTGCTGTTAAAGAATTTAAACCAAACATATTGAAATATGTCATTTCAAAGGTTGTAAGAACATTCTAACACACACAGAGATCAACTTTTCACTGTTAGTTTCGCAACTTACTGTTGAGCTGTGATGTACCAACTGCTGAAAAGTTTACACTTAAATTTTTGGCAATCTGAGTTTACGAACCTTTGTCACCTGAGGACTCTTTTCCATCCATGTCTCGTGATCACTGCGTTATGCCTTTAATTTATTCATAACAAATATTTGTAACATTTATGTCATCCCCAACTACTGCAGATATAATTGGTTTTAGTTTTGTCCTATTTGTTGCTTATCTCTATACTTTTCTGTATGCTCTTTCCTCTCACTCCTAATCAGTCATGGTAGAGGTCTGCCCCTGCCTGAACCTGATTCTGGAGATCTCTTCCTGATAAATGGAAGTTTTCCTCACCACTGTAGCCAATTGTTTTCCTTATAGGGGATCGTTGTAGTTCTCTCTCTAATATTTTAGAGGTTTTACCTTACAATATAAAGTGCAATGAGATGACTGCTTGCATGAAATGTATTTATATAATATTAAAATGCATATAAAGGAGTGAACATGGTAAACATTCTGCATGCAAGTATGTTAGTATGTTTATTGACTCAGGGCCACAACCACTACTGTAAACTGGATTATATTATCTTAGAAATATGTCTTAGTGCCATAAATAGTAAACAAGTAGAAATGTAGAATCTAATACAATATCTGTCTAAAAAGCAGTCTGTGCATACTAATTCAATTCAGTATATTTTTTGGAGCAGTGTCACAGACCTGCATATTTTAATGCACTGTACAATTGGAGAGATTATTGGAAACATTTAGAGAATTTAAAATAAAGCAGTCTAATTATCAGCGACCGCTGACCATGAATAAGATCCTCTCTTCTCTGTTTAACAAGGTCCTTTCACATTTTCTTTCCCACTCTAAATACTAGCTTTGAAGAGCCCTCAGCTTCCACACAGCCAGCTGATGACTGTCACTGACATCAACTCCTAATAAATTAGGAGTTTCTCCTCTTTTTGCGTTAAGAGCTTCCGAAAGCTCGTCTCTGTGCCTTCTGGATGATAAACCTTCAATATTCAGAGTTCAGGGCTGCTAACAGCAGACAGTTTTATGAAACACCACAAGGCTTATGGAGCACTTGGACTGTCTTTATTACAGCATGGAAAGCACTGGCTGCAGTTAACATGTCACACGCTCACTTGTTCTATCTTATTTTCTCGGTGGACCGACTTTCAGTAGCTGTTGTTTGTGGATGCTGCAGCTGGAACCACTCTGATAAGAAAGTGATACACAGAGTATCAGAAAACAATAAAAAGAGCACATTGGAAGGTCTTATTTCTGTCATTAAAATCCTTAAAAAAATCATCAGTCTTCAGGATGGGGACTGTCTGATCGTGGGAGGCGTAGTTCTCTCTGAATAAACTATTCTTTTGTAAAATTGTTCAGGATAGATTACTTAGATTTGGACTATTTCAACATCACATTCACAAAGAAACTGTGTGAGTTTAGAAGCTGCTTTCTCAAGAGAAACTTTTAACAGTTGTGCCTCCTCCAAAAATAAAGAAGAGAAATTATCTAATTAAATGCAATGCTTTATACGACCACCACAAACTCTTTGCTACTAGTTGTAGTTAATGAGTTGGCTTTTTTTAGTCATGTTCACTATGTTTCATTTCTAATTAGCATATAAATTGGATTGTAATTGAAATCCTAACTTTTTTTTTTCCTCAATCAGCTTCTGTGGAACTACAAACTCAATCTAACCACAGATCCAAAGTTTGAATCTGTGGCCATGGAGATTTGTAAGAGCACCATCACTGAGGTCAGTCTGCCTTTGACTCTACAGGGAAGTTCTAGGTCTGTCCTTTGCTCTCCTCTGACCTGTCAAATGTTCCGCACCTTCAGATAAAGGAGTGTAATGAGGTGGAGCGAGGGAGGGGCTACCTGGTGTCCTGCCTGGTGGATCACCGTGTTAACATCAGTGAGTACCAGTGTAACCAGTACATCACCAAGATGACCAGCATCATCTTCAGCGACTACAGGTTGATCTGTGGCTTCATGGACAAATGCAAAGAAGATATCAACAGCCTGCGCTGCGGCAGCATCAACATAGGACACAAGGTCAGGACTGTGCAAATATATGCAGAAGTTAATAAATCATAAAATGGAGTCCATAAATCGGGAAAAGTTCATTTACAGGCTTTTCGGGTTAAAACAAAAAAATAATAAGGTGGAGTAACCAGAGGAAACCCACCTCTCCAAGTGGCAAGTGCAGGCTATTTAGTGCTTATTATAATACACAAAATCTCCATTTGTGTATAATGTCCTCCTACACAGTCCAAAATTGGCACACAAGTACATCTTAGGCCTACAAAGGTTCTTATCAATATTACATATTATATTGTAATCATGTTGCCTAGTAACCCCCAGGAAATGGGCTAAACTAACCCTAAGATTTTTAGCATTTATGCACTTGCAACACTTGTTACTGTTATTTTCAAACATATAAATAGTGTCGAGTCTTGTACTGTACCCATGTTACATTGTGTCCTGTTAAGTTCCATTTGGTAAAATATAGTTGGAAGTTTTTGCAAATCCCATTAATTTCTTTCTCGTTGTATGGAAGAGAAAGTCAACCCACTCTTTGGTCTGCAAGAATTTTGTAAGCCAGCTGGAATCAAACCAGCAACCGTTTGTTTGCCAATGGAATGTGTAAACCACTACATTATGACACCATGCCTGTAGATCATCAGCATATTCAGAGTGTCATCTCTGAATCCCTGATGTCTCTTTACAGGACATCCACTCCCAGGGTGAAGTGATTGCTTGTCTGGAGAAGGCGTTAGTGAGGGAGGTGGAGCAACAGGATCGTGCTCATCCAATCAAAGAGGAGTGTCAGAAAGCGATCCTGCGGGTGGCGGAACTGTCCTCGGATGACTTTCACCTCGACAGACACCTTTACTTCTCCTGCCGAGATGACCGCGAGAGGTTCTGCCAGAACGTAAGGAGGCTCTACCGCTGCTTGCATGATGTTCATGCTTCCGGTGATCAGACACAAACAGTTAATGCATTCAGAAAATATGGAAATTATACATGAACTGGTTTCTCTTGGTTTCCAACTGTAGAAACACAAGCTGTGTGGGGCTGGCAAATCCCTTTAACATCTCAGAGCGGAAACCCTTTTCTACTTTTCTCCACAGATTCAGGCAGGAGAAGGGAAAGTCTACAAGTGTCTGTTCAATCACAAGTTTGAAGAGGCCATGTCGGAAAAGGTACAACCATCTCATTTATTCATTTTGTTCCTTGGCGTGGCTGACAGTGCTGCACGATCGTGATTGATGAAACTCTGTAGGGCTTTTGAGTAAACTTTAGTGAACTTGTTTGGTCTCTAATAACCTTTCTCCCCTCTTTCACCTTCAAAGTGCCGTGATGCTCTCACCACTCGTCAGAAGCTCATCTCTCAGGACTACAGAGTTAGTTACTCATTGGCTAAAGCCTGCAAGCTGGACCTGAGGAAGCAGCGCTGCAGCCTGGACACCAGCCTGCCGCGTGCCCGTGAAGCCCGACTGTCATACCTGCTCCTGTGTCTCGAAGCTGCTGTGCACCGTGGTGAGTGGTGGTGTTGTTGTTGGTGGTGGGGGTGTTTAGAGAAAAACTGGTCATTAACTCAGGGTTGCAAAAATCTTCTTAATATCAATCTCCTGTATCTAACACTAGATTGACAAAGCTAGAAGATGGTGAACAAAGGAGGAGACCAAAATATAACTTAAAGTAAAGATTGGACTTAACCCTTATGTGGTGGACTTAAACTCTCTATATAGAATTTATTTGGAATATATTGTTAAATGAGACCTTGAAATCCCAGAGTAGCCAAAAAGTAAATGAATACAGCTTTAAGTAAAGAGTATTTCTTTTTTTATAAATATAATTGCAAACATAATGAATAGGGTGTGAAGTTATCTGCATTTCATGTGCATTCATTGTTAATCGTGTTAGTAATATGTGGTTCTTGTGCTACGCAGGGCATCCGGTCAGCGGAGAATGCCAGGGGGAGATGCTGGACTACCGGCGGATGCTGATGGAGGATTTCTCTCTCAGTCCGGAGATCGTGCTTCACTGCCGGACGGAGATCGAGGCCCAGTGCTCCGGCCTGCACCGCAAAGGCCGCACGCTGCACTGTCTGATGAGAATCGGTCGCGGTGACCGGAGCAATGCCATCGACAGCGTCTGCCAGAATGCTGTAAGACCATTGCATGAAATAATCAGTCCTTCATTCAATCAGTCATCATGAAATAAAACTGCAAATTTAGTTATCAAAAATGTTGTTGTCAGTGAAGAACATTCTGATTTTGTATTGGCTAAATACTTCACAAACAGCAGACACTGTGACCGGCCCTCTGAGTTGTCATGTCATGTCGGGCAGAATTTTGTTTGATCAGATTTGCAGTTACTGGGGGTTTGATAGGTTGTCAATAAAATGATGACAAATAAATAAAATCCAGCTTCTTGCCATTAAATTTATTTCCTGAATATTCAAATATTCTTTTTCCTCACTGCAGCTTCAGACTCTGATCCAGTCTGCTGATCCAGGAGGCGACTATCGGATCGACCGGGCACTCAACGAGGCCTGCGAGTCCGTTATCCAGACTGCCTGCAAACACATCCGCAATGGAGACCCAATGTGAGTTGGTTACACACGTGCACACACGCAACTGCTTTCAGGTTAAGCTTAATTGGAATTTTAAATGATAATCAGATGATACTTTTTAAATTTAGTTTTTATTAAGACTTACATAAGTACATAAGCATTCATATTTTCACTGCTGCTGTTATCGTGACCGAGTACAACAGTGACACGCTGCTTTTTTATCATAAGAATTTTAAAAAAAGGAACCAAAACAGACACAAGTGCTAAAATTAATAGTCTTAATTACCATGACCACGATTTAATCGCGTATGTGCTTAAAGTTAAGGGGAGCCGCACTGTGTTGAAAATTGCGTAATTACCATTCAGCATATTGTAATTCAAGTAGAGGGAGAGGGAGCTTAGACTCAACTGCACCTTCTCTGGCTTCTGCTTTTGTAGCATGAAAAGATTGAAAATATCCATGTCGCAGGTAAGATACAGTGCGGCGATAGCTCAAACGTAGGACTTTGACCTGGCAGATTGGGGTTTGATAAAAACAAAAAAACAGCATATGTTTATCCCATAGGCATCACATGTAAATGTTAAGGTTTAAAACAGGGGGCTTAAAACAGCAAGAGAGACCTGCAGGAGAAGGACGTCTGCTTTCAAAATCTGCCTTTTTTCATTCTTCGGATTCCCTGGTAAACACCGATTCATGCGCTGGTATGTCTGTGTGTGTCGGTGTGCAGGATCCTGTCATGCCTGATGGAGCATCTGTACACAGAGAAGATGGTGGAGGACTGTGAACACCGCCTGTTAGAGCTTCAGTATTTCATATCCAGAGACTGGAAGTGAGTGTGCCCGCTGATGCTGATGGGAATGCGACAAATCGACATTGTTCAGCTGTAGAACTTTCTCTGGTGTTTAAGCTTGTTTTCCTGGTTTATATTAAGTCCAGCTAGATAGTTAGCCTCTTTTTTTCATCAGCACGCAAAAGACGTCGTGGGCTGGTAGAAATTATCATGAGGGTGACTCACACACTCGCTCTACTTGTGACGCAGGAGCCAATGCTGTTAGTACGTCCCCTGCCACTACATTTCATTCCCCACATCCTGTATAAGGATATTAGGACTTTGTGAAGGTAATTAATTTAGTCATGAGATTTAGTTCCAGGTGGTCTGAAGAAAACAGAAGAGGTTTGTTCATTTTAATCTCAGCATTGTGTGTTGTATCCTGTCTTATCTTGGACATTTAGCATGAATACCAAGAGGAATTTTCAGAAGTTCAAGAGTTTTCACATCACAAAATGCAACAGGGTTGATGACACAGTTTGTGTAGCACTGTTATAGCAGAAGGGATAAAACTTTGTCCATTTATATACACCTTATGGACAAAAGTATTGGGCCACACCTCTTAACCTTTGAATTCATGTGATTTTAGTCCCATTGCCACAGGTCCATAAAGTCAAGGACCTAGCCATATAGTCTGCCTTTACATACATTTGTGGCAGAGTGCGTCATTCTACAGCTCACTGAATTCAAGCATGGTTCTCTAATAGGATGACGTGCACTATGGCAGCAAGTCAACTTGTGGCATTTGTTTCCTATCAATTCAGTTCCAGTTCAATTCAATTCAGTTTAATTTATATAGCACCAAATTACAGCCGTATTCACCTCAAGTTGCTTTATATTGTAAGGTAAAGAGTGCTAAGGTGCACAGTGGGTAAAAACCGCCAACGCTCTGCTAAGGAAAAAACTGTAGCATTGCAAACCTCCTCTAGCATTAACATCAGCGCAAAAACTGAGTGCTGGGAGCTTTGTAGTGTGGGATTCCATGCCCGAGCAGCTCCTGTAGGTGTAATGCGCAGGTGGCCCAGTAACTTTTTCCATGTAGTGTATCAGAAAATTTGGCAGGCTGATGATTTTGGGAGTAGTGATGGGTAACATGATTAAAAAAAAAAAACAAAAAAAACAAAAAACACAAACAGTTGAAACTGTACAATAGAATGACTTGAATCAGCAGGAAACAGGACTGGAAGGAGGTCTGTTTTGTGGGTGTGTTTTAGTATTCATTAAGTCTTTGTCTTCCAGACTGGACCCCATCCTTTATAAGAAATGTCAGGCTGACGCCGCCCGCCTCTGCCACACACACGGCTGGAACGAGACCAACGAGGTGATGCCACCGGGTGCAGTCTTTTCCTGCCTCTATCGTCATGCCTACCGCACAGAGGAGCAGGGAAGACGGGTATGTTGACAGCAGAAGCAAACACTTTAGACCACACTAAGCTGTTTAGGTATAATATTTTGGTTGGTTTAGGGTTATATTTGGTCACAGCAGCAGGCATAACTCTCTTTTAAATGTAACAGGTGAAATTGGAAAAGCAGGTAAGAACTCTGATTTTACCTAAATCAGCTCGTGCTGATCCTGGTGAGGAGTTAACTCATTGATGATTGTAATGGTGCTGGTTGGAGCAAGGCTGAATCAAACTGTTAACCCCGTGGTGGCGCTAGAACAACTCGGGGCATGATCAGAGTCAGTCTAATGTCAAACTTTACTTCTATGGAACTTCAAATGTTTAAAAGTGTGAATGATGCTGTGTCTGCATTAAGTTATGAAAAGTATCTGGAACTTTTGGTCTTAAGCATCTTGCCGACACTACAGGAACCTAAAATTAAAAGACACCTAAACTAATGCAAAAGTGCTCTTAATTTTGGTATATAGATGGTAAAAGCAAGTCCTTCAGAGGACAAGAGCACATTTTAAAATCCATCATGAAACTATGAAAGCTAATCTAGGAGCAGGATTCAGTTTAGTTGTTCACTCTCGTGACACAAATTGCTACTGTAGTGCTGGCTTGTACCCTTCCAAGTCACAGGTTCTGTAGTTCAAATGATGAACCCTGACTGCTCTGCTTGGCTTTGAAATCTGTATAATCACTTTCTCGCTCTTTCCAAAAAATTAATGAGTTGGAAGTCCACTTAGCCCTGATTTTGGGTAATTATACTGATTATAAAGAAGACCCTTGACAGCTTGATTTGATATAATTCTATGGTCTCAGTAATCATGGTGTATGCATGTGTCACAAACCTTCAGTGTGAGCGCCAGTTCAGAAAGGTGGGACATTTTAGCTGTTTCACACATCCACACAAAAGAAGCCTTTACTATATGTGTAAATGCACAGCCATTTGGCAAGCCAAACACGCTTGGATTAAAACTTGAAACTGTTGAGCAGCTGCAGGAAAACAAGTGTATGTGATCCAGGAGGTGCCACTAAACAGATAAACACTAAAGATCAATATTTGTCATGAAAAATTAATCAGTTTAAAAAAAGAAAAAACAGCAGTTGAAAAGCAACTTGGCTTGAAAGAAAATGCTTCAAATCGTGCTTCATATTCAGTACATGTTGTGATGATCTGTTTAACTTCTCTCGCGTTTTAAAAGCAGTGTATCCAGATTGCCACGTGGCTCATGGTTGAAAGCACTGTCCTGAAAATGCTGTCATGCATGATGTGTTTTTTCTACAAATGGAGATAAGTTCTGCTTCGTGATGGAGTTTTACTGTAGGCAGCATGAAACGTTCCACAGAGATAAAAAGCCACTCAAGTAAACAACCTTAGTTGAGGTTTAAGTAATGCGTCGTGGTACATTCAGAGTCTGCGGTGAATGGGGATGGTGACCTCAATCAATGCAGGCTGTGTTATTGTAAATCAGTACATAAGTAACCAGGAGAATTCAGGTTTTTATAGATTTTTCAACTGCTCGGTTAAGAGCTACTCACAAGGAGCCACGCATGGTGGGCTGGTCAAACACACACAACGGGCCCTTTCCAACACCTAGGCCAGACCAGTGCAGAACCACACGGAGGAAATCCACCAGAAGCCTCTCCCACCCAGCGCGCTGCTCTCCTCCAGCTTATATCACCTCTGGAAGGTAATTGGTGATAAACGAGGGCAGACGAGCAGCAGCTGCTTCCTGAGGGAGACGGCAGGGGCAGAGAGAGACAAGGGGGAGGGGCAAGAAAGAAGGAGGAGGAGAGGGAGAGGACAACACCACACCCACACACTCCCACAGCCTCACGGGATGTAACATAGATTTTTTTTAGCTTTTTCATCAGATTTCCTGAAAATGACAGATTATTGAAAATAAGGATTTACAAGATGACAGAGGGGATTTCTTTTTGGCTTCCTAGCTGGTATAGCAAGTCTGGGCTTTAATCTCTTGGTCACCAGGTAGCGCTGCAACACAGTACTTTAGTGCAGGTCATATGGTTTTCCTTATTTTGTGTTGTATAGTTCCAAAGTTCCCAAAACAATTAGATCAGTACAAACAATCCCAAGCTCAGGGTTCAGACTGCTACTATAGAGTACTATGCAAAAGCCTCGAGCAGCTCTTATTTCTTCACACAGTTAATGGGAAACTGGTCCAGTAAAGTATTATAAACATAAATGGAAATTCATGGCCACCTTCTTCAGTCAGTCAGTCTAGTCTTTGTGGACAGTTCTCTCAGGTGCTTTGCTGTTTTTTTCCCCTTGTTTAAGGACATGACTTACTTATATTGTTTGTCTGTTGTAGATAGTTTTTTAGGTCTGCCACTAGTTTCCTCAGCTTTTTGAGGGACACGTTTCACACCATTCCGAGACAATTTCAAATTGGCCCCTTGCTAAGTTATCTGTTTTGTATAGACAGAACACTGCATCATCCCTGAGTTAGGTGTAAAAACAATCCTCTGAAAACAGACTGTACAAAAACTGGATGAAAAATGAGGGAAAAAGCAGCAAAAGTCAAACGAAGATCTTCTGAAAGGCTGGAGAACTGTTGCTCCGGACCATTTTTTAAAAAAAGTAGAAGAAACTCACTTTGGATGCAAAATACAAAGAAATGAGGGGTGGCTCAGGACTTTTGCCCAGTGCCGGCTCTGTATGATCTCAGAGCAACCAACTGCTGTTTAAATCTTCTGTTTGTGAGAGGCATCAGGTAGACGATGAACTGAGAGGCTACATCAACAACCAGTGTAAGATAACCATGTTTTTAACTATCAATCATGCATAATACCCCCTTTTAATCTAGTGAGCTACATATAGCTTACAATTTATACCTCTTTGAAACCCATTTAATCTACATTTAATTTAATTTAATTAACTAGCTATCCATTTCCTCCATCCAAAATAACATGATAATGATAAAAACTGGAAGTCCGGGTAAGGTCCCAACCAGAGAGAGACTAACTGAGCAGACTGAGAATGTAAGCAAACAAATAACAAACCAGCTACAACGACAAACATAAAACCCTGTAAAGGGTGTTCTCTGCCAGCAGGGTCTGTGCAGTTCTGTTGGGGAAAAAAGGCAAATGATTGTGACAATAATGTTCATTATATATCAGAACCTGGCACTTACTAAACTACTTAATACATATCCACACGTCATCATGGGTCCTCACAGAAGAAAACTGTGAATGGGTGTGTGTTTCAACCTTGTGACCAGTGATGTATGTGTTTGTTTGCAGTTATCTCGGGACTGTAAGGTGGAAGTTCAGAGGATTCTCCACCAGAGGGCGCTGGATGTGAAGCTGGACCCAGAGCTGCAGAAACGCTGCATGACCGACCTCGGCAAGTGGTGCAGCGAGAAGACAGATGCTGGACAGGTGAGCACACAGCGGCCGTTACTGCTGCTTATATCTGTTAGAGTTCTCTGACGCCATTCTGCCAACCTGTGGCCTTTGATGTGCACACAGTGTCATAAATCCTGCGGCTGGAAAATACTGGGACTAGTCTGGTTCACATGTAAACCGGCCTATAGATGCAGAGGTTCACACATTAGGGGCTGCCGCACAGTAATGGTTGAAATGCTTACTTTTGTTCTTGCTGCTGAATGTGTGCCTCTGTCCAGGAGCTGGAGTGTCTGCAGGATCATTTGGAGGACTTAGTTTCCGGCTGCAAGGACGTCGTGGGCAACCTGACAGAGCTGGAGTCAGAGGTTAGCAAAGCTAAACCAAAACCAGGCAGGAGCTGTTAGAGAAACAGTGCTGACACAAGCGATTCTTGTCTCACCTTCACATTTGTGACCCGTGGCTGTCTGTTTCGTTGTTCAGGACATCCAGATCGACGCTCTCCTCATCAGAGCATGTGAACCCGTCATTCAGGCACACTGCCACGTGAGCATATTTGACTTTACCTTAGGACACATGAGGGAAAAGTGGTGGCGGTAACCTGTTGCATGCCCGTTTGTGAAGTTATGTAGAGTGGGCATTGTGTCAGAGAGACTTTAAAACATTTTGTCTTCAAACCTCAAATGCTAAAGATCTGCAGGGTACATAAAGATATGTTTCAGTTGCTCACAGTGCTTTTGGTCCTTTTTTTTGCATACTGTGTTCACGCCTACACATGGGTTGGCCAACACTAATACATTCTTTTCTGTTGCTTGCACTAAAATAAATGTTATTCAGTGTGGTTCCTCAAGAATATACACGTTAAAATAATCAAAGGAACACTTTTTATTTAGACTAACCAGATCAATATTCTAGAGTTTTCACTGACTTGATGCTAGTTTAATAGCTCAGAGGGTTGTTAATCCAGAAGAGAGACAATTACTTTAGAGAGCTGGACAAGACTGTAGGAGGTCCTTAACCCATCAACAGGATCAGTATCTGTTCTTTTGTGTAAGAAGGAACATTTTTTGAGCCGTGTATTTATTTTCCGGAGTATAGCCAGAGTATTTTCATTTATTCCACTGAACAATGACACTGTGGTGGTGTAGTGCGTTGTTGTCCCTGAATGTCACGTAAATAGAAACATTTTGGATGTTTGCATTGTTATTTGTGTGTGCAGGATGTAGCTGATAACCAGATCGACACAGGCGATCTGATGGAGTGTTTGGTTCAGAATAAACACCAGAAGGAGATGAATGACAAATGTGCAGTTGGGGTTACACACTTCCAGCTGGTGAGTGATCATGATATTCTGTTTTCTGTCTCTTTCTCTCTTTACTCTCTGATACCAGTTTCTTTTTCTTGTTGTTCTTGTCTTTGATTTTGAATTTTATCTTCAAACAGCTGATAGACTCAGAGAAGCTTTAATATTTGAATATTGTTTTTGAGTTACACAATAGTGACAACAAGAATGAAATAAATGCAAATAATAGTAAAAACGAAAAAGGGATAATACTATCACCATAGTATCCCTGTGCTTCTCTCTCAGATTCAAATGAAGGATTTCCGGTTTTCCTATAAGTTCAAAATGGCCTGCAAGGAGGATGTTCTGCGCTTGTGTCCAAACATCAAGAAAAAGTGAGACTCTATGACTGCTAACCAATGAGAATAGTGCAAAATCTCCTTGAGGTTTGGTTTAACATTTTAACTGATTTAATTGGACATAAGTGACTCTCTGTGTGACCCTGCAGAGTGGATGTTGTCATCTGCCTCAGCACCACAGTGAGGAATGACACGCTGCAGGAGGCCAGGGAGCAGAGGGTGTCTCTGAAATGTCGTAAACAGCTGCGGGTAGAGGAGCTGGAGATGGTACCACACACACACACATACGCACACACGCACACACACTCAGACTTCTTTCAGACATTCTGACAGCCACAGTGTTACCTATCCCTTAACGTATCCATGACAACACAATGTTTTGCTTATGTCATTTGATCTCAGCACTTTAAACTTAATTTTAGACTGTATATAAAAATGGACATAGCATCCAGGTATGAAAAGTGAAGCCAACATGGTAGTGTCTTCAGCCGGGATTATCTTTAAATTTGGTTAATTAGCTAATGACTGTAAACTTGCTCCTCACACTGTTGCCAACATGAAAGTGTAAAAATGTACAGACAGTTTTACGTATTTTTGATGGATGGGTCAATAAACCTGCAGTGTGGGGAAAAAGTCAAAAGCCTCCTTATTGTCAAAACAGTGGTGACACCTATTAGCTAACATTGAAACATATATGAAACACACAAGTAGCTTAATATAAAAAAATAGTGTTGCGCTAACGAATATAGTTATTGTATTGACATGTTCCAACAAACAGATGCATTCTTATGAACTAAAACTTAATGCAGTGGCAGGTGGGCGCTCCATCATCTTGAATAGATGTTTTATGTATGTGTCTAGAGACCAGCCGCATACATTTTACACCAAAGGCAGAGGAGAAGAGAACTTGTAGGTGCTAGTGTGGCATAGAGGTAACATGACCGCAAGCCTCCTCCTCCTTACCGCAAGCCGAATTTCCTGACCTGAAGTCAGGGCTCTAACATACAAAAACATGCATAAACGTGCACATTTATTACCGGGAGTGCCGCAGTTACTTATTAGCAACAGGTTAGACATGCAACCTTCCAGATAAATAGATGTGAACTTCACTGACTTTTCACAAAGTTTTACAGCCTCCACAATTCACTAAATTAATGTTTTATTCAATATGGCTAGAAACCAGGAGCTGAGCTTATAAACCTATAAGCTGAGAAGTGTTTACTGAGGTCATAGAGAAATCCTTCTATACAACTGGAAGTCTTTTTGTAGCCATGAGTTACCCGAGGCCCATCTGCATTAACTTCACTTTTCACACGGAAGATAAATCCATCTTTTTACTGTCTATGTTCATAGTGCAGCACTGGTGACAGAGTTTTACTGTAATATGAAAGAAATCTTGCAAATTTGATCTTTCCTGGTCAACACTGATCGGGAATGTCACTATAAGAAAGAACTTTTCTTATCAGTATCTCACGATAAGAAACAGCTACTTCCGGCTGTTCAGTGGGTAGATCTGCTCCTATTGATTTGGCAGATGGTTTAAACACTAGATGTCCTTTATGACACAACCCAAAAGGGACTTGTGTCTCCATCTTGAATGGTAAATGGCCTGTATTTTATATAGCGCTTTACTAGTCCCTAAGGACCCCAAAGCGCTTTACATATCCAGTCATCCACCCATTCACACACACACTGGTGATGGCAAGCTACATTGTAGCCACAGCCACCCTGGGGCGCACTGACAGAGGCGAGGCTGCCGGATACTGGCGCCACCGGGCCCTCTGACCACCACCAGTAGGCAACGGGTGAAGTGTCTTGCCCAAGGACACAACGACCGAGACTGTCCAAGCCGGGGCTCGAACCGGCAACCTTCCGATTACAAGGCGAACTCCCAACTCTTGAGCCACGATCGCCCACTAGGACTAGGGATCTTTTCCTCATTAAGGGAATGTGTAAACTACGACACTATAGAACCACCAAGTAATGTTTAAGTCCTACAGTTTAGACCAGCATTAAAGTTAGTGTTTCCTTTTTCATGTTTTAGTATTATTTACACCACTGTATTTGGAGCCTAAGCTAATCAGCAGTGTAAGTTTGCATAAGCTTTTTTAGGATTTATAAAACTAGACAATAACACACTACTGTGTGAACTGTGATACAGAAAAGCACCACGGGACATTTAATCTGTAAAACCAGGTTCTACTTTGGTTTACTTTTGTCAAAAATCAGTTTTGTAAAAATTTTTCTAAGAAAAACACTAAAGTTTCCTTTTTTTTCCCTCTCATTCAGTCCGAGGATATTCGGTTGGAACCAGAGTTGTACGAGCCCTGCAAGTCAGACATCAGTCGTCTGTGTCCCAACGTAGCATTTGGTAACGCTCAGGTAGGGAATGCCGAGTGTTGTGTAAGAATAGAAGCATTGTATTGTTCTTTTCTGCTGTTTGCCTCCACTCTTTATCGTTCTCGTCTTCACTCGTCCTGGCCCTCTGCTCCTACTCAGATGATTGAGTGTCTGAAGGAGCAGAAGAAGCAGCTCAGCCAGCGCTGCCACCAGCGGATCTTCAGACTGCAGGAGGTGGAGATGAGCGACCCCGAGCTCGACTACCAGCTCATGAGAGTCTGCAAACAGATGATCAAGGTGATGGAGGCAGGAAAAAGGGAGAGGAGATCGTGGGGAAAAGCACTGGGATTGAATTCTGTCATTGTGGTGCTGTGTTTTTGACTGAGAGTTGTGAAACCTCATTCTTTTATTAAAGTTTTTTCTCATCTATACCTTTGTGCTGCAAAACCTGCTGAAATAGTTTGATAGGAAACTTCTACTGATTTAATTTTAGCAGTGGTTTACATTTTATAATCTTAGCACATATTCTTTATATAAATTGTAAACCAAAAAGTAGCTATATGTTTAAGAAAGATTTAAAGGAGTAAAAACGTGAGTGTTTTACAACCTGAAATGAGTAAATGGACTTAATTCCTCTTCACAGATGACCCACGTTCTGGACTTCCTGTGATTTTGCACACATGTTTACCTTTCAGTTACTTTTTCTGCATATTTACTTTTATATGTACAGTTTTACAGCCTCACATTAACTGTTTAACACAGTGTGACTAAACTATGGCTTTATGGTCTTTTTGGAGTAATTGTCAGCATGTTCCTAGATCTCATTATCTGTACAAACACCATTACTCTCTCCTGCAGCGCTTCTGTACGGAAGCGGATGCCAGGAATGTGCTCCAGTGTCTAAAGCAGAATAAGAACAGTGAGCTGATGGATCCCAAGTGTAAACAGATGATCACCAAGAGGCAGATCACACAGAACACAGGTATTCACACAGAACCACACAGAGTCCCGTAAAAAAGACCGTAGCGTCCTCTGTCCTCATCCTTCTCTTCCTCCCCCTTCAGACTACCGTCTGAACCCAGTGCTGAGGAAGGCATGTCGAGCCGACATCCCAAAGTTCTGCCAGTCCATCCTGAACAAAGCGAGCGAGGACGGTGAACTGGAGGGTCAGGTCATCGCCTGCCTCAAACTCAAATACGCTGACCAGGTTAGAGCACAACTCTACTGAAAAGTACACTAAGGTCGTGTTTGTTTCAAAGATACAGGCAGACATTGTTTTTGCTGTAAGTTGTAGTGTATGCCTTTCAACAGTGTTGTGAAAGACGAAAATCTATAACATGGTGATTGATTGTTGTTAAATTGTGTGTTTTCTGACCGGGGTTTGTTTTAGAGATTGTCTTCAGACTGCGAAGACCAGATCAGAGTGATTCTCCAGGAGTCTGCGCTCGACTACAGACTGGACCGACAGCTGCAGATGCACTGCTCAGAAGAAGTACGTGCTTACACACCCACACACACACACAAAGACAAACAAATGAACAATTCTCTCCTCCTTTTTTTTTCTCCCTCTGCAGATCTCCAGATTGTGCGCAGAGGAGGCGGCTGCCCAGGAGCAGACTGGTCAGGTGGAAGAGTGTCTGAAAGTCAACCTGCTTAAAATCAGACAGGAAGCCTGTAAAAAGGTACATGTCCACAGTACAACATAAGATGAACTTGATTATTAGCATATTTCTGTTGGTTTTAAAATATCATGGACATTTTACAGTGTGTAGAATACTGTACTAGTACAGTATGTTTCAGAAGGCTTCAAAATATGAAAGGAGCCAAAGTCTGAACACACAAATGAAAACATTACTGTGACTGTTGCTTCTAGATGATCTCGTTATTTTCATTCATAGTATCATAGAAGAAGGAGGGAAAATGGCTGAAAACTCTCATTAGCTAATTTGGCACACTTACAAAGGTGCAAGTTTAGCAAAAAAGTCTAACATTAGCCACCAAAAGCTACTGGTTACACTTTCAGGTAACCTTGTATGTTTTTGTTTTTGTTTGTTTAGGTTTGTTTGTTTAGGTTTCACAGCAACAACAAAAAATGCTCACTGAATCTTAATGTAAAAACTCACATATCCCTTATTTGTTTGTGTTTGCAGGAAGTCCTGAACATGCTAAAGGAGAGTAAGGCAGACATCTTTGTGGACCCGGTCCTTCACACAGCCTGTGCTCTGGACCTGAAACACCACTGTGCCGCCATCACGCCGGGCAGAGGAAGACGTGGGTGCTTTCACACAGAATCTTTCTTCTTGTGCAAAACTGTCAGGCTGGTTAGATGGAGCCAAGAAAGTATTCTAATCAGAGTCCGCTTCCCAATCAATGACTGTTTACTAATAAAGTTTGCTTGTCCATCTTTACCTCAGCCTGAAAGGCTCATGGGGTATTATTGTCGCCATGCCAACAAAAACTCAAGAATCAGGCAACATAGGTTTTTCAAATTGATACCTTAAGGGGACAAGTTTATATCTCAGTAACCTCAACTTTAAGATTGACCTCAGAGGTCAAGGTTTTTTGAAAATCTTGTGAATGCGTTAACTTAAGACGGAGGTCACCTAGGATTTTCAAAGTGGTACCATAGGTGCTTCTACTAGGAGGCTGAGGGGTTTGAATGTCTTTCACTGAGATTCTTTTCATTGTGTTTGGTCACCAAAACTAGATTTTTCTGTCCCTCTCCATGCAGAGATGTCGTGTCTGATGGAGGCGTTACAGGACAAGAGAGTTCGCCTTCAGCCTGAGTGTAAGAAGAGGCTTCAAGACCGCATCGACATGTGGAGTTATGCTGCAAAGGTAAACATCAAGAGTTAGATTACAGTGACAATTGGGGCTAGAGCTTCCACCCTGATGCCAACACACAGGTAGCATCAGAGGAAGAGTTGTTAGGTTGCGTAATGTAGTTGCTGTGAGTACCTCAAAACATTTGTGCACTAATCATTCTATTAATGTAAAGATACTTCACTCTATCCAGGCAAACGCTGACGCTAGCCCCCTCCCTCTGTGCTATAGGTGGCACCAGCAGAGGGCTTCTCAGACCTGGCCGTGCAGGTGATGACATCACCCTCCAAGAACTACATCCTGTTCATGATCGCACTGAGTGTGTGCGTCCTGTTCCTGGTGGGGCTGCTGTGCGGTCGAATCACCAAGCGAGTGACGAGAGAACTGAAGGACCGATAGAGTACAGAGCGCCCCGATGCTTCCGAAAGAACTGAGTCCTTAAACCTTTCCCTACCTTCCTCCTCCTCTTCCTCCTCCTCCTCTCTCAGATACCCGATCTGTAACCAGCCAGCCTGCACAGTGCCAACACCAGTGCCCAGCTCTGGATCCCGTTACCCCCTCGATGAATCCTAAAATCTCCCTTTGGACATCTCCAAACTCTGCGATAGCACCGGCTGTCTGATTCAAGTGTTTTTCCTCAATCATGTTTTGTTTTGTGTTTTTTTTTCAACAAATCTGCTTTCGCTGAGAATCTTGTTTGAGTTTCTAACTAAGCGCTGTTCTTGATGTGACTGAGGGCTGTTGCTTCTGGGGCTAGAATTGCTTCCCCCCCACCCACCCCGTTCAGTCCTGACGCTTTAATTTTTGTGATATTTAATGGAGACTGGAGCATGCAGCGCAACAGGAAACCGTTTCTTTGGAAGTGACTGCAGCAGCCTGAGTCGTTCAACTTTGTGGTTGAATTCTGACAAGTTCCTGTTGCTTTGAAACATTTTCTCATCAGTCACAAAGTCCCATCCTCTCTTCCTTCATCTGGACCAGTTCAGATCCATCTCGCTTGTTACTGACTGAAAATGAAGGTCCAGCTGTTCTCAATATTGTCATTAACTGGATTGTTCTGCACACATGGTTTTAAAACTTAATTTAAATGCTAACTTCATTGCACTTTTGTTTGTTTGTTTTTTAACATTATGCCTTATTTATTGTCTGATTATGTTTTAGTTTCTTTTGAGTTTGATTGATCTTTTATGTTTTTTTCCCTGGAAATCCAGCTAAATACAGATTTTGTAGTCTACAGTGAGACATGCAGAGAAGTACAGCTGTGTATGATGGAGCTTTAAAAGTACTAATTGTAAAAGGTTTAAAACCTTCCAAAGTTAACTAAAATGTTGAGAAGAATGTGAAGAAAGAACTGCTATGACTTAGAGATGTCAACTAGAGCTGAACTAGGACTGGACTGTACCTTTCATGCAATACTCATTTGCGCCATAAGATGGTACTTTTGTTAAACCATAGTAGCGAGGCAAAAAGCAAAACCTCTTGAGGAAATGAGCGGGTAACTAAGGCCTTTGTCATAGGCTTCAACACCAGTCAAAGACTTTCTGGTAACCGGTTGGTGAATGGTTTCTATAGGTTACTGGCAGTCACAATGAGGTCCTGGCCCAAAAGCTTACTTTGTGTTGCGGTCACTAGCAGAATGCTGCGATTGCCCAGAGTATTTGCCAACTTGTCTGCAAACTCTTGATAGCTAACCACAAAGTGGTAGTGAAACTTGGAAAAGTGTAACACAAACAGGAAACGGAACCCATTTATCTTTAAAGTAAAAGTTGTGCGTAACCATTGAAACCAACACTTTTCAAGACGCAACATTTACGTCTTGAAGGTGATTGATTTCTGTCTGTGGTCTGCGTGACACTCTTTTACATTTTACAGCCACTTAGTTTAGGGAGTTTTTCCTTCCCACTGTCGCCAAGTGCTTGCTCATAAGGAGTTGCCTGATTGTTGGGGTTTTACTCTATATTGTAAGGTAAAGACCCTACAATAATATAAAGATCCTCGAGGTGACCGTTTTTGTGATTTGGCACTATATAAATAAAATGTAATCTTTAAAAAAAAAATTGCGACTATTTGGGGAGTGTTTGCAGACTTTTGTACAAACTGTACAGCACTGTATGCCTCTTTACAACCAATTTCATCTAGTGACAGCAACATACAGGAACAATTCCCCCACTTAAATCTAAACTTCAACAACAGAACACGTCCATCCACATTTCAGCAGACCTGCTGGTAAAGCACTGCCCTGTTGTGGTCAAAGAAATCTTTTTCAAAAATTTGTGATGTGGTTGAATGGTATTGGTGATGTACAAGAGAACACCATTAGTTACTCACTCCCATTAAAACCACTAAAGATGGATGTTGCCCTTCGTTTTGTAAAATCCTGTTTTGACTGGAGTATTTTAAACATCCTCATCGTCTTGGCAATTTGAAACCAGACATCATGAGACGTCATCCCCTGTGGACTATTAGCAAAGTATTAGAGCTAATATTAACTGATAATATCAGTCAATATTAACTATTTACCGATGTATTGGTATTGGCACTTATAATGCTCGATAAATTAAATGTAAAGTACCAACAGGAGAGAAACCCTTCAACCATTTAACGAGTGAGTCTTTTGAGTGTTGACATTCTGTAGTTTGTCCACCAGAGGGCACTCTGCAACTTTGGTGTTGACAGCATGTGTTTGGAGCGCCACAAACACAACAACCTGCTGGCCTGAGAAGAGTTGGGAGTGTAAACAAGTAAATAAACTACATGCAGCAAATGTTAGGGAAATTTGTTTATGCTTTGTTTATCAGAAAGAAAAATATCAGCAGGTATATTGGAATATCAGAGTTTTAAATGGACAATATCAGAATTGGTATTGGTCTAAAAAAAAAACCCTATATCTACAAAGAATGTTTCCACATGGGCTTCCCTTTGAGACCATCTTTTATCTACAGTCTATCAAAACCACAGTGGTTTCCGTTGCTGGGTCATGTCTTAAACTTAAAACATGAACCAGCACTGTCTAAAACTGATACATTTAAAAGTAGTAGTGATTTAAAAGTGTATTGGTCATGGCTGCAGTGGGTGTGTCCTTTGCATCATAGAACCTCAGAACTGGGTCAGTAACTTTTCCACCCAAACGACAACTGATGAGCAGCGTGAGAGTTTTATGTAGTTCTCCTAATGTAGATTTTGCATTAAAGAGCTCAATCAAAGCTAAATAATGTTGACATCAAAATCCCGTGACTATGAATCATTGAGTCTTTTTTTTTATTTGAGCCATGCAAATCATTGCTTTGCAGTTAAATAACATGAAAAGATCCAAACATTTAGCCTTTTTCTTCTTAAAAACGGTAACAAATGTTAACTTTTGCACTTTATCTGATGTAAGTCACATCTACATAGCCTCATTTATTAATTTCTGAAAATATTTTTCAACATTAACCAAATTTGTTTTTAAACAAATCCTTTGCAGCTTTTTGTGGTGAATTATTTCCCATGAGTGATATAAAAGCAGTCATAAAGATGAATATTGTGCAACAAATGCACAAGATTTCTGCTCATTAACAAAAAGTGAACACACTCTGAGAAATGGGAAAAATATCTTTTGGCAGGAGACAACGCTGCTTTGAGCGTTTCTCAACAACCTTTTTGTTTCCGTGTGTGTCTGAAGTCAGATGTTGAATAAGAGATTTGACAGAAAACTAAAAACCGCTATCAAAACCAGTTTTGTACGGAAGTCTCCATGTGGACAAATTTCATCGCTGTGCAGTTTTGTTCTTTTTGGAATATGCCATGTATTATGAAAATGTAACATCTATCATTGTGAGATTTGATTTTGCTGTACAGATAAAATTTGTTGATTTAATAAAAATGTGTGCAGATTTTCATATCCTTGCCTCAGACAGAGTCCCTTTTTAAGACCAAATAAGTTACAGCTCTTATATGTTTTGTGTTTAACACACAGTCACAGCTGAAGAAGCCTGCACGTTGAAAAAAAAAGACTCAGAAACATGCTTTATGTCTTTATCTACACCACACTGCATTTCCACAGTGGGTCTTTTGTCCTGTCTCTCTTCCCCTACCCTCAGTTGTTTGTGACAGATGACTGCCCCTCCTTGAACCTGGTTCTGTCGGAGGTTTCTTCCTGATAAAAGGGAGTTTTTCCTTCCCACTTTCGCCAAAGTGCTTTCTCATAATGGGTGGTATGATTGTTGGGTTGTTGTTTTTTTTATTGTAGGGATAAAGCACCTTGAAGTGACTGTTGTGATTTGGTGCTGTATAAATAGATTTGAATTGAATGTGAGTGAATGAAGACCAAAGATAAACATGTCCTCTGTAGCCTAACCCACTGGTTTATCACTCATTATGCCTACAGCAAGAGCCGTACATGAAATGTAGGTCACTGCTGCCCAAGAATAAAATTTATTACATGTAGTTTAATGTAAAAATCTGTTTATTTGTAACCTTTCAGTACTAGACATTACTCAGACGAATGTTTACTGACACAGAAGCTTCCTCGTGCCTCTGCAGAAGCTGACTGCTGTGACGCAGCAGAGAGAGGCTCATCCTTGCTCATCCTCCAACAGTTGACACTGGATGTCAACTGTTGGAGCTGATCCTTCTGTTTCTAAAGAGGAGAGAGAGAGAGAGAGGGAGAGGGCAACAAGCCATTTCACAGAGACCTTTAAAGATGTGCCAGTTTATCACTCACAAGCCACTTCACTAGCACTGCATAAAGTGCTTTGCAGTCCGACTGGCAAGAAGTGAAACCTGCCAACAAAGTGCAAAACTTTGTTAAAAGCAAATAAAAATAGGTCCCTGCTGTATTCGTGAGGATAGTACATTTGAGTACCAAGTTGGAACCCCTTTTGCCTTCAGCCTTAATTAATTGTGGCATTGATTGAACAAGGCTCTGGAAACATCTTTAGAGATGTTGGTCCAAGTGCCCACTCTCTTCTGCTTCCAGCTTGGCTAAAAACCTGTCCCAACTGTAATTTGGATACAGCCTGTCAAGTTTGCCAATCTGTTTCAGGAAGGAAGTCAATCATTCGCACAGACAACCAAAGTAAAATCACTAACCTACACATAAGTGTAGTACTTAAATGGAGCCCAGGACCTTCTTGCCGTAAAGCGATGGCGCTAACCACCCCACCTCAGTGTTAACCCACTCCCACAGCCATGTCACATGTGGTTGACTGATTACATATTTGCGTTAAACAGCTGAACAGGTGTAGCTAAGTAAGTGACCACCGGGTGTATTTGACAGCCAGCTCAACAACAGTCATGAGTCATTGCAGGATGCTGTACAGCAGGGGTTAGGAACTCCAGGCCTCAAGGGCCGGTGTCCTGAGGGTTTTAGATATCACCCTGGGTCAACACACCTGAATCAAATGATTAGTTCATTACCAGGTCTCTGGAGAACTGCAAGACATGTTGAAGAGATAATTTAGCCATTTAAATTAGCTGTGTTGGATCAAGGACACATCTAAAACCTGCAGGACACCGGGCCTTGAAGCTGGAGTTCCCCCACCCCTACTCTACAGCATCCTACTTATGTTTCATCTTCAAGTGAGCCACAGAAAAAAAGACATCATTACAGTACTCCTAAATATACTTTGAATTTAATTTGAACACTTCTTTTATCGTGGCATTTTTGACAGGTTAGAAATGAAAATGGGCACACAGGATTTTTTTTAAATTTTCCACATTTATGTCCTGGTTTTGGATCTTTGATGTGTTTATGTGCACTTATCTGGCACTGTCCTGCTGCAGCTTCACTGAATGAGAGGAGGGCATCGCAGTCTGACTGCCAAGAAGCGAGGCCTGTCGTAAGGGCGACACTCCAGCTTGTGTGGCAAGGACTGTTTCTGCTCATGCATTTGTTTCTGGTTGATGTGATCAAGTGTTCACTAACTTTTCAATGCCAGAAGATTATATTGTAGCAAAGATTAGCTTTAGCCTTTATTAATATAACCTTTAACAAGGCTGTTGCTGACTACTGTCTGTGCCTTTGTGGAATTCTTTTTCCTGTAGATTTTGAATGCCTGTAATTTTAAGGTTGCTTTGATGTTTAGAGACTGGTGAATAAAGTGTATTTCATGAAGTGTAGAATTGGATTTTTTTGACCTAATTACTGGTGATTATTCCTGATAACTCTGCTCTGGAAGGTTTGTCTGGGGCTCCAGGTGACTGCATTAAACAATGAAAACATCATCCATGGAGGGACTTAAAGGCTAACCACATAATGCTCCAGTGGCCGTAAAGGGTAAGCAGAAGTTTCAGATCAAAAGATTATTTTTTTTAAGTCATACATGCAGACCGGTTTGCAGGATTTTACATGCAAAGCTTAGTGTTGTCATGACAACAGGGACAGCGGTTTGTGTTCTAGTTTCATTGTATAAGATGTATGAAGACACAAGCTGATGCTTCCCTGTGCTGAATTGTATTTGCATGTTTCCAGCCAAAGTGACAAGAGGTTCAGCAGTATGTGCTGCTGAAGAACTTACTTATGAAAACAGGAAATCTCCCCAAAACTGGCGTTTCATCCCAGTTTTCTTTTCCTACATTGTTCCCTTCCACTCAGTTTCCCATTAACATGATTTGACACAGCACTCCAAACAGCCAGCCCTCTCAGCAATGACATTCTGTGACATTCTTACCCTCCTTGTGCCGGTGATAATAAGATACTGAAAATGGAAATGCAATACTCTGAGATACTGGAGTTCTGATATTTGGGAGCTTTAAGCTATAATATGAGCATTTACCCTTTTGATGAGCACAAAAGATGTTCAGTGAAACATTCAGCTGTAGAAAGTTTTTTATTGTTGCTTCTCCCTGTAAGTACTGTATTTGTATATGTTACAATTATGGAAAGAAAAAGAAAGAATCCACAGAGCAATGTAGTAGATCTAATATCTTCTATTTTAGCATCTATGTGGGTTAGCTGTAGCAGGGATAAGATTAACAGGGAAAGAAGAGACTTCCTTGTATGTAAGACACAAATTTAAACATGAAAAACCCCCAAACCTGACATACTTAGACAAAATATTAACTTATTACTTTTTTTGTTTTTAGATGTCTGAGATGATTTTGCATTGTGATCCCAGCATAGCAAATCAGACTAGCAACAAAAAAACATGTATAGATTAAAAAGACCCAGAGTCTTAATAGTTGACTTTACTGCTTTGATCTGTCTAATGATTAATCATGAGAGGGGGGGGGAAGCAACTGTTTATCTGCAAACTCGCGTGACTTAATATGAAAAAAAAACAAAACAAAACAAAAAACAAAAACAAAACAGCTGTCACATAAAAAAAGTGTCTAAAAAGTAACCAAAGCCCACAAATATCAAGCTAAATGAAAGCCAATCAAGTGCTGCCTGCATAATTAAATTTACTGTAATGTACCCAAAGTTTTAAAGATTTTTTCCGTGTTTAGAAGGAGGCCATGAGCCCATTATACAGCAGACAGCTGTAATCTCTCACTCAGAAAGCCGGGCAATGTCGCGCATTTGCAGGCTGTAATTCCTCGATCAGAGAGTAGCGCGGTGCTGCACATATCCAGGGTGCAATTCAGTCAGACAGTAGGGTGATGCCGCAGATACGCAGGCTGTAATTCCTCAGTCACACAGCAGGGTGGCGCTGTATATTTCAGACCTTATCGACTAAGGCACAGTCAGTGTTTAACTGGGTTTTATCATTTGAAACAGCAGCAGTCACCACAGCTGAGCAGAGAAAGCTGTGGAGTTCCTGTGATGGCCCCTGGATGCTGGATCCAAGAAAACTCAAAACCTACACTGAAATCTTGTGAGTGAGCCACCTGTAATGGCTGCTGCTCACCTCATCTCCACCCAGTCTTATTCTTTTTGGACTAAACGTGTGTTGTCCAATAAAACATCCCTTTAGAAAACAAAGATATGACAGAACAAACATGCATGTTTTACTGTGTCTACAGTTTGTTTGGCAGGCCTCTGGATGCTTCTCTGCCTGAAGCTAAAGCTTCTACCAATCGACTGTGCCGCTGACGTCTTGTTGATTGAACAATCCATCACGAATAAGGAAACTTTTGCACTGGTTGAATTTACAAAAACATGCTTAGATTTTTTTTTCTTTTTCTTTTTTTTTTTTACAGTCAGCAACAAAAAAAACAACAACCCAGGCTGTTTTCAAAAAAGGTGGGTCTACTGTTCAGCACTAACACCTTTTAATTAGTCCTGGTATCTTGATTGCAGCGTTGCTATTGGGTGGCCATAGAGGGGGGGCCATCAGGACGCAATGACCTGCACGTAGTTGGCCGGGTAGAGGCCAATCTGGCCATTGCTCAGCTGTCCTTTACACCAACCCTGCTCGTCCTCTTCTCCCAGCTTCAGTAGCTCCTCCCCTGGAAGGATGAGAGTCAGTTTGGCTTTAGTCACGTTCATTTAAATGAATAATTGGATACTGACTGGATACGCCTGCAAAATACAAGCAAAACGCAGGACTTTGGCCTCCTGTTTAAAACAAGTTAAAAACAGGAAGGTAAAATCTCCCGTTTCCACAGCTGTGAAGACCCTTATGGCTCTCCACAGCTGTGCTTGAGATTCTGATCTACAGTACAGGACTTACAGAAGTGCAGTAACGCAGGATCTTTCCCCAGCACATCAATTTTCTGTAATTGTGCCTTCTAATGGAATTTAAAGGTTTTGTGTATTTTTTCACTTTATGTTGTAATATGTTCAGTAAAAAGCTCTTGGAAGTTCACTTGTGCGATACAAACAGGCTGGCTCTGACTCCCCCAAAAGTCGAGGACGAATCTTTCATGGAAATAAAAACCTCCCTACACAGCTGAGCTGAGCTGGGTTAAGCTCAGTGGTCCCATCAAGTCCCATTAGCTTGGTGAGAGTTACTATACACCACAGCAGCTTTAAACCTCTGTTATGTTTCACAACACATTAAGCTTCATCTAAATTTGTCTCATTTCTGCACCTGCAGCAGAATGTGGGGTTTTTTTGCCACTGGAAAAGAGCAAAAAAAAAAAGAAAGAAAAGAAACTTTTTGTGTTTGTCCTCCAAATATTTGCAGATGTGCTTTACAGATTTGTAAATTTCTTATGTTTCTTATTCAATGTCAACTTGTAGTACACGATTTTCTTTTAAGTTTAGGAATTTTCCAGTGAATTCATGTTCAGATTTTGGAGATATATACCTACATATTAATTTGGGGGTTTTTTTTGTCCGTCCCCTTCTTTCTTTTGATTATGTCCATTATTTATCCTCTATACTAAACAGAGTACCATTTGTCTGGTATACAGCAGCTTCTTTCCTCTTGACTGCGAGGAGTGTAAGGAGAAGTAGGGACGCAGCAAGATTTGTTACACCCCCGCTGTGAGGCTTTCTCCCAAACATTTTCTGTGGAGTTGCTTTAAATATAAAAATAATTAATGTTCAACCCCTGAGGATACACGGTACACACAGGTAGCCTCAGTCACATTGACCTAGAGAGCAGTTGCAACCCCTCCGACAACTTCTGGTCACTAAGGAAAAATGTATCTGCCAACAAGTAGGCAGGTTGGCAGAAAACATTTCCCTTCAAAGTAAAAGTTGGGCTTTACTGCTGAAACTACATGTTTGAAAAGGCAGAACTTTTACTTTGAAGGTGAACGTTCTCCATTCCCAGTTTGCAGCGCACTCTTCAGTTTCATAGCTGCTGGGAAGAGTGATTGGCGTCTCCCATACAAATGACTAATGACAGCAGCAACCTGCTACCGGCCAAAGAAATGACAAGGAGACTTTTGCTGTAGCACTGTATGCCTTTTTACAGCCAGTTTCATCTAGCAACAACAAGCACCTTTTACTTGCCAACTGGTCTGGTGATATTTTTCGACCACTTCCTGCGTCACTGCGTGACTGAAACCTGAAGTATTCCTTTCAAATCAATTAACTTAAAACAAATCAAACAAACAGAAGCACACATCCATTAACTATCAACTCAATATTTTGATATTCATTATTTTATTTCCTCTTCATTTACATTAGTCGTTTCTTTTTTGGGCATTTGTCTTTACTCAGCTTACCAGACCTTACAATTACAATCAGATTAGTCACTGAAAAGCTACAGTAATGCACTGTTAATATTTAGATGCATGTAGGCAAAAAGATGAGCGTTTTATTTTCATGTGAAAGCTAGAAAAGTTAATAGTTCTACAAAATAAAAGCATTCCTGTGGGGGTCATTAAGTCTAATTTAAAAAATGTTTTCATTTCCAGTATCCAGAGATATGTGAGTGCTTTCAGCAAGCTTTGTACATACAACATTTGTAATGACGATCCAACTGAAGCCACAGAAACATGGAAGAGAGTAGCACAAATCTACCCTCTTATGCTCAGAGAAGTAAACTTTCCTCTGCATGTATACTTCTTTCTGTGGAAACTTAGATGGACTCGTTCATGCATTAGTTTTATCAGTTCAAAAAAAGTAAGATGTAATGTGTGTGTGTTTATGCACCACTCTGCATTACACTCTTACTGCATTTGAGGATCAGTGTCAAACATGTTGTTCCAGACAACATGTTTGACACGAGTATGTATGTAGTTCTTAAGATGAGGCATCACAGGCAGAAAAACTAAACTTTTAATTAAATAAAAAATGTAAATACCAGCACTCTTCTCTGTGATGCCTTCCAACTAAAAAGCATTAGTAGGGGTTAATACCTGCTTTAAAGCTGAGCTCATCGGCTTCCTGGCCCGTGTAATCATAGAGCGCTTTGACTCGCACTCCCTCTACCTGCTCTTCTTCCTCCTCCCCGACGCCATTTACCGCCACCTTCTTTGGACTTTCATCATCTGACCAGTCTGATGAATAATCTTTCACCCTGTGAGAGAAGAGGGATAGAGGTGTAAAAAGTCAAGTTTGAACTTTTCCATTTGCCAAAAATAACATGAACATTTCCACAGACATAAGTTGGTAATAGGCAAATTTTCCCATTTTGAGTTTCCCCATTTTCCTGGTTTACATCACATGACTGAATTGAGGTGTTTCAGCTGCACGGCATCTCCTGGGAAACACTGCTTTTATCATCACAGATATACAGGGAAGAGTAGTGCGTGGAAATGTCAGGCTCACAGAAGTCTGAGCTTGGAAAGCACCACATACAGATGTAAAATGTATGCGCATGTTATAGAAACACACACGCCCACACACACATATAGACTTGTAGAATACCCAACTATCTAGTCCAGTGATGTCTCAGCTTACCAAATGGACATTACACCAGTGTTATTATTAGAAAGTGGGAAGGATGGCTAAAAATAAATAGAAAATTGTGACTCTTACTTCCCTCTTTGTTGCCTGTACTACAAACCCTTCAAATGACAGCAGCAATAACAGCTACACTGGAAAGAACAGAGCTCAAAGCATAGTGGTTAGGAGCCTTCCCTGTTAATTAAAAAAGAATCTCTTTATGCTTGTCTTAAGACACCAATTTTAAAAAAATAAATAAATAAAATTATTATATGACCACATATACATATATGTGGTACTGTAGTCCAACTAGATTTGTAGCACTGATATTGATTTTTCTTTTCTCTCTTTCTCTCTTTTTCTTTTTCAAAAAACAAACAAACAAACAAACCCATTATGGAGTACATAAAGATGAGCAGGTTTGCAGTTCTTTTAAGGAAACATGGCTGTCCTGTGACATTCACACCGTCATGTTTCCACCTCTGAGACATTACACCAACTTAAATGAATTTCCAATGCCAAGCATTTACTCCTAAATGTACTGCTTTACATGTTGACCTGTCCCCAAACGGTGGGTGAGGTCGGGGTTGCGTGTCCCCACAATGTGACTGTATAAAAAAACAACAACAAAAAAACACATTTATGTCCTCGCAACATGAGCAATACACGTATATGCACGCACGCACACATGCACACACACACACACACACACACACACACACACACACACAGAGATAGACAATGTTCTAGCTACTAATTAGAGTGTCATCTATGTACAGGATGTTAACTCCTCAGGGTGACTACAAGGTAACAAGGAAAGTAAACCACATGCTGTCTTCTACCTCCGTCTCTGACACACACACACACACACACACACACACACACACACACACACACACACACACACACACACACACACACACACACACACACACACACCTGTGAGAGACATAATTGTAGTCTTGTGTTTAGTCTGCAATCAACAGCCCACAACATTCCATTTTAAAACTTCACAAAACCAACAAGCACAGCTCTCTCTTTAAAATTTTCTTTTTAAAAAAATAAATAAGTGTGTTTGTTATGTATCGATGCTGTGTATTCATGTGCATGTGCACAGCAAACAAGCTCTTTATGCTCAGGTGGAAAATCTCTAAAAAAATTACTGTATTGTTATTTTGTTACAGTTGCAAGCACGTGTAGCTAGGTAAACGCCGAATGAAATTTAAGACACTTAATTTGCACTTCGCTGCACATGTGGTCAGATCACAGAAGTGATTACAATCCCTCTCATGTGGGGACTCCTGCAGACAGGGCAGACGTGGAAATGTATCTGCAGCTATTTAGTAGAAAAATGAAAACCAAGAACTACTTAAGCACTTTCAGTAACCACAGCTCCTTTTGTCCCGTCTCCCTCCCCCAACCCCCCAGCTGTTCCCTGGTTTTGCCAGAGGTTTCATACTGTTACAAAGGGAGTTTTTCCTTCCTACTGTTGCCAAATGCTTGCTCATCGGGGGTCATCTGATTGTTGGGTTTTTTTCTATGTTATTGAAGGGTCTTTAACTTACAATATAAAGCACCTTGAAGCAACTGTGGTTGAGATTTGGAGATATTGGGGAAAAAAATTGAAAGCACAACATATAAAGCACCTGCTAAAAATCATATTTTAGAAATATTACCGCTGCTATTATCGTATTTGGCCATCAGAACCTGCACATTTGATTTTTAACCAAGTCATGGATAGTTTTCATAAAGCCAAATTGTTTCCTGTCATCTCTGGGGTTTATTTGTTGCAAAGTTTAAAAAAAAAAGGAAAAAAAAAAAGGGAGTATTGATTCTGTCAGAGGTCATACCAATAATAATTTATTGGTTAGTCAGCAACTGCTAAGTGCATGCTGTACTTGGCCTTTTTTTCACATGGAATATTTCACTCCCATTTCATGGATTCACCTCTCCACCAGGTTCAGCTTTGTGGTCTGTGAGTAGACATTTCGACTATAGGAGGTTAAAAGATTACGTATACTGCTTTGTGAGTCAAGCGCAATTATCTCAACAGATAGCGTCTCAACAGAGCACAGATGTTGGAGTTTATGATAACATAAACTCCAACATCATGTCCACAGTGTCCTCCTACCTGCTGGTGTCCAGGGTAATGGGACTCGGTGGGACATTGCCTCCAGCAGAGGACACGATGTTGGTGAGGGTCACCACGTTCTCCTCAGAGTTTCCACTGTGCATCTTCTTGCTGATGGAGCGACTTGCCTCTGGAGACCACTCCTGCACACAGACACACAGTCATTTACTTAAGCTTACACTGACTCAGGTCTTTGTCTTTGTTTCTTTATCAGTTTATGTCGACATAAGTGACACAAGTTTAATGAACACTCTGTTGATGCATCCACGGGAGTCAACAAAAGCCAGAGCTAGGCCTTTAAAGTATGCTGCTGTTGCATTCAGTTAAATAAAGGATGATGATTTAAATGAAAGACAATGTGCTACACTACAGTGTTATGGATGCACGGATATGCAAATGGTTTGGTTTTGCAAAGTCAAACCAAAGACGTAGACGAGATCAGCAGTGCTGTGTGTTATAACACTTGTTAAGACTTCATCCAATATGCGTTTCTCTTCAGATTCTGTAAGAAGCGCGTCAAATAACAGCTAAAAATCAGTGGAAGGATATGACAACAGCACCGGTGCTTTGTGTCACTGATAACGTTACCCAAGATGCAGCTAATTTTTGACATTACATGGTACTTCTTGTCATTGTTGACCGTTTCAATTCAAAACCTGCTAAAGAACATGAGGCGTTATCTTCAGATCTCTTCTTTTGTCAAACCCACAGTGCTAAACTGAAAGGGAATCAGAGAGCTGCTGAAACTGACAAATATTCATATTAAAGATGCCATATCAGAGACTCTCAGATTTTTAATGGACCTAAGAGATTAAAAAAAATGATTGTCTTTGAAGTCCAGAAGTGCCTCATTAGCCAAATGAAGAGTGTTGATGTCATGTTCTTAACACTTATCACCCAAGTTTTAAAATACAGACAATTATATATTATAGTTTTACAGTCGAATATAAATGAACAAGAACAATGAAAACTAAATAGAGACACAGAGCTATATAATCACAACACAAAACACCTGAGTTTTAAATGTGAAACCAAATCTGAACAAAGTGCACTCTTTAAAAAAAACAAAACAAAAAAAAAACAACAATTCATAAGTTTCAACATGAAGCCCTGTCAATCTTTAGATCACACCCAGACCTAACGCACCATCATGTAATAGCAGGGTGCTGCTTGCAGTCGTAGGCAGCTGGGGATAGACTTGTTAGTATTTGCTGTCTTCAGAGGAACCTTGATCAACAGGAGGTGTGTGTTGAGTGACATACCACAGATATAATTAGACTTCTTGACAAGTGCTGTGTATAAGTTTCCCATCAAGTGAGGCCATCGTACAGCTCCTCCTCGCCTGATCTTTATGCAGTGGGGGAATCGTACTTGGAGTTATGAATGAATGTAGTTAACTGAAAGTCCTCGCAAGTTCAGACATGTGTGTGTGTGTGTGTGTGTGTGTGTGTGTGTGTGTGTGTGTGTGTGTGTTGGGACAAAGGCTCTCTGTTTGCATGTCAGCGGCACTGTGGGAATGCCAGGAGATTCCTCAGAGGACAGAAAAGACACTTATCCCTGCCAGGATCTTCCACTTGTTTACTTTTTGCAAAGAATAACTGAGGAAGGTAAAAAAAAAAGTGTTTACTTTGTCATCACTGCAATAATGTTAACCTAATAATCTTAAAATACAGAATCCAAAGATCAGACTCATTGATAACGCTGAAAATGTGCATGTGTGCAAAACCTGAGAAAAACAAATCTATATAAGGAAAGTGGAGAGATCCCTCCACCAGGACAGACAGACGTCCAGCAGATGTCAAGCAGCACAGCTGATGTACTTTACAATTACCAGCTCTGGCAGCTCTCAGACTAAACCATCTTCAGCTGTGTGCTACCACTCGAACGTCCCTACTAAAGCAGTAAAGATGCTTCAGTTTGTATTAACCAAAACAAAAAACATACATCAGAGAAAAGCTAACGTATGTTTGATCAAACAAATGGATTTGAATTTGAAATCATCCAAAAATCTTCTGTCAGGCTTTAAGTAACTGTGTTGTTCGCATGTTACATGTAGAGTCTTTTCTATAATTTGAAATTCAAAGCTCCAGGTCTGGAACAGTAAAAATAGTGGGGCAGTGTGCGGCTGCCAGAAATAAAGGTGGAGGATGAGAGGCAAGAATCCAGATAATGTAAGAAGAGGCTCTGCCGAACCACTCACAGAGAGAAAATAGGACAGTACAACATTCACAATGACTGACCCTGACTGTGACTCAGGAGCAGACAGCAAAGAGGGTGGGGAAGTACGCAATATGTAACCTTAGACTCCATTCTGGAGACATGTAAGGCTACGTTCACACTGCAGGTCTTAATGCTCAATTCCGATTTTTTGATCAAATCCGATTTTTTTGTCTGCTTGTTCACACTACAAATAAAATGTGACAGCAAACGCACTCTAGTGTGAACGCTCAAAGCGGCCCGCATGCGCAAAAGAAGACGTCACACACAACGTGCTCTGTTTAGACCCAGAGAAAACAATATTGTTTGACTGATGGCCCTTAATATAAAGACTTCGGACTTTACGTTTCCCAATTTTTATTTATTTTGTTATTTACATAATAATGTAGATAACCTAATAATTATCCTTATTGCTGTTTTAGAGAGGAGCGGTGCTTCAAAGAATAGTTGCAGATTTCTGTCAAAATCTGCAGATTATACAGTACAAATAAAATGTTCACATTGTCTTCCCAACAGTTTCACTAACATCTACACTGGATGGCCAGGAAGCGTTCGCGATGTTTTCTCGGGCGCTTCTCCGGCGCTGATAATTGGCGTCTGTCTTGTGTCAGTGACGTAAAAGACGGATTTAATGCGACATGACCATTCAAACAGCGGTCGCTCTCTAAAACATCGGATATGTATCGGATTCAGTACCACATACGAAAGTGACTCAGATCGGATTTGAAAATATCGGATTTGTGCCGTTCACACTGTCATACCATGATCGGATATGGGTCGCATAGGGTCAAAAAAAAATCGGATTTGATGCGCTTTCACCTGCAGTGTGAACGTAGCCTTAGAAGTCACTGTTTCTCTCTTTTGTGTTTTAAATAGTGAGATAAAAAGACTTCTTGAAACAAAACTTGGCGAGCACTTCATCATACAGACTACCGACTTCAAGTGCAATTGCCCTATACTCCTAAATTTGCAATGCATATTGCAGTACCTAAAAATAATTACACTTCTAACAATACTGCTAAAACTGGTAACAGCTGTCAGTTTTCAAAGAAAGAAAAAAATTTTTTACACCGATCAGACAAAACATTACAAGCAAAGACAGGTGAAGTGAATAACAGTGATTATCTCTTTACCATGGCACCTGTTAGTGGGTGGGATACTTTAGGGAACAAGTGAATATTTTTTCCTCAAAGTTGAGTGTTAGAAGAAAAATGGACAAGGATTTGAGTGAGTTTGAGAAGGACTAAATTGTGATGGCTAGATGACTGGGTCAGCGTCTCCAAAACTGCAGCTCTTATGGTGTGTTCTCAGTCTGCAGGGGTTAGTATCCATCAAAAGTGGTCCAAGAAAGAAACAGTGGTGGATGGATGTATGACCGGACTTGTGGGGAGCGAAGGTCGGCCCATGTGGTCTAATCCAAGACACAAAAGTTAATGTTCGTTCTGAGAAACACCTGGCACCAGGATTCAGTATGTGAAGAAGGCAAGCTGGCAGAGGCAGTATGATACTTTGGACAATGTTCTGCTGGGAAACCTTGGGTCCTGCCATCCATAAGGATGTTACTTTCACATGTACCACCTACCTAAGCATTGCTGCAGAGCATCTACAGCCTTTTATGGAAACAATATTCCCCGATGGCTTCTTTCAGCAGGATACTGCACTCTGCCACAAAGCAAAAATGGTTCAGGAATGGTTTGAGAAGCACAACAATGAGTTTAAGGTGTTTACTTGGCCTCCAAATTCCCCAGATCTCAGTCCCATTGGTGATCTGTGGGATGTGCTGGACAAAACTATACGATCCATGGAGGCTAACCTCAAAACTTACAGGACAACAGGATCTGTTACTAACATCTTGGTGCAGATACCACTGCTCGCCTTCAGGGCTACTTTAGCAGAAAGAAAAAAAAAAAGGACCCACACAATTTTATGTCTTATTTGTGTATACTCTATTTTTAAAAGAAAGGAATAATGAGTAACTGTTTAATTTCCACTAAAATACTCCAAACGATGGTTCTCCTTTGTATGATAAGAATCATATTCTATAATTAGGGTATTGTAGAATACGCTAATCTACCTTTCTTACAATGTAACTATTATGGACGTATGCAGAATATTACAGTATCCCAAGGGAAAAACAACATGCCTGGGAAAACACAGTGTATGTAGTTTCTTTAATTCACACCAAAACCCCAGGACCATGGGGAAAATTTTGGACATGTAACCCTGGCTGTGCAAATTAAACAAAAACTCAGAAAGTTTCCTTTAGGTTATTCTTGTTTCTTGAAAAAGAATTTACATGAAACGGTAGGTTCATTAAAAAAAACAAAACAAACAAAAAAAACCCAACAATTTTGTCACATATGCTAAGCAGACTACAGAATCCTGAGACTCTAATCTGAATTCCTGCACAACAATCATTTGCACTGTTGTTTGTGTTTTTCCATATGTAAATATTTGTATTTATTGGTCCTGTCTGCAGCACTGAGGTGCAAGTTCCATTCCACTAGCAACTAATCTGTGTGTGTGTGTGTGTGTGTGTGTGTGTGTGTGTGTGTGTTCGACATTCCTAACCCCACTCAGAGCTTTCAGTCACAAAATGAGGCTTTCACTGGAACCCTGCTTAATATTCAGTCCGTCCCCTAAAACACACAGAGTCATGTTTCCATCTCCTCGGGGATTCAATGCAAATCACTACAATGTCCTTTAACAACCCCTAAAAGAATCATTTCCTCAACTTTAAATGGAGTCCTCAAACTCAAAGTTAATGATTTACAATATTTATATAATGAGTATTTAACCAAATCGAGGTCAAGTCCTGTTGAATGTGACCGTTTCAACAGATTTATGTTCCCACAGCATGGATAACGCACACACAGATGTAGATGACTGCACAGAAAAAAAACAAAGCAAAAGAAAATAATTCATTCGCGACAGGGTGAACAGAGTTTGTGTTTTCACACCTCAAACTGGGGCCAGTTCATGCTCATGCCCGGTCCGTGGGTGTTCCTCCACCATCTGAGGTCTTCAGTGTCGTTGGCTGCACGAATGGTCTGGCCCAGGTCCTGGTACAAGGCTTTGAAGCTAATGGACAGGGAGTAAATAATCACATTGATTGACACTCTGTCATCAATCTGCAGACCATCTTTCATCTGACTTTGCACCCTGCAACGCATGCTTAGGGACGCTTGTCATTAACCCTGCTTCATCAGGAAAAGACAGGTTTCCAAGTTGGGGATCTTCTAAAGTCATAAAAGGTTACTTATTGAAGCAGGAAGCAGTTGTCAAAGAAAACAACAGACTGTACTAGCTGGTTGAACATGGAGAGAATTAAAATCGACACAGTGCATTTTGAATTTACAGTAACAGGTTCCTGATAGGTCCTGTTTACTCACAGGGCTGGGCATCGAGAACCCTGGAAACGTCATTTAAAGGTGGGATTTGAGATAAGATGAATGCACGCTGCATACTTTCTAATCAGCTTCATCAGCACTGAGCTGGTTTGTATACGCTCAGATATAACATGAAGAAAAAAAAAAACAACAACAACATCTCTTCATCTACATCCAACCTTCCAAAGGAACAGCTGGTAAGAGGGCAGTTTTTTTTCCCCTGACACACTCTCAAAGCGTTTTTTAATTTTTTTAAAGGATCTCAAACTTATCACAGAGATGGAACATGTTTTTTTTTTTTTTTTCCCCCACTCTCTGTAATATGTGCCAGGACGAACCATCTAGTGAACACACATTTTGCACCAGTAGTTGAATATTATCCCCCTATGTTTAAAGCCTTACTGACTAGTGTCACATGGGGGAGGTGGGTGAAAAAGTATTCCCATTGGTCCTTTATAAATTAACTCATCATCCAAATGTGATGTCAATGAAAAAAATCACAGGACGTGGTCTGCAGCTTCTAACTGACATAACACTAAAGGCTTAAACAAAAGCATACTGTAAAGGCTGTGAGTTATATGCTATGATACAATAATAACACTATTTAAATTCATATTTATTGTAGCTGCAGGAAACATGCTCACTGTGGGACTAAAGAAACACGTGTTCAGGCTTTTTATTTGATTATTCCGACTCCTCAAATCTTTCTTAAGTAATGTTTTATATACACATATATATCGGTGCTCTGGAATAAATACATGGATACCAGAGGAAGTCTCTCAGAGTTTAAAAAATACATTCACACAGTGAGAAACTGCTCTTCAAAAGAGCAGTTTCTTCAAGGGTTAATTTGCTCAATATTTGGACAGAGTTGGCTGGACTTTGCCATGGTAACCATTATTGGTAAAGTTGCTTGTTTAAATAAAATATGAGGTCAACAGTTAATGGACAACAGCAAGAGTTTTCCATTAACCCCTGTGTACATACGCACATGTTCGGACCGACATCCGTGCCTTCGCAGCTCTGCATGCCTTCGCTGTGAGTCATGGATCGCTTGATTCGTGATCCACGTAATTTTGGATATCTAAATACAAGCATGTGGATTTTTCCTTACCTGTCTTTGGAGGACAGGTCGAGGTGTGTATGGATGTCGAGCAGGACATCTTTAAAGAAACACAGCCTCTTGCGCTCGGCCTCCTGGGTTAAGTCGAACACCTGCTCCATGTCCTCCATGTAGCGGGGGTTACAGCGGTTCAGCTCCTCCAAGGCCTTGGAGTAGCGCTCCTTTGCCTGCCGTAAACACACACACACACACACACACACACACACACACACACACACACACACACACACACACACACACACACACACACACACACACACACACACACACACACACACACACAGAGAGAGAGAGCTACTGTGTAGTACACCAATGTGTGTTTTGTTAAATGCACCATTTCACTTACACTTCATGGTCTTACTCAGGTGCATGTGTCTTGCATGCTTCGAGTGTATGTGCAAGACTGTCTGTTCCAAAGAGCAGAATAAAAACCTTTGGAAAGCATCTATAAAGCTCGTTGTAGTTTTATTCTATTTTAATAATGAGACATTTCAAGCTTTATTCAGAATTGCATTATTTTGTTCAATCATTTAAGTGAATTTACTTTATCTAACATTACTTTATTTTATTTATGGATTTAAATCAACTTCCAGCGCCTGGTATTCCCAGGCGGTCTCCCATCCGAATACTAACCAGGCCTGACTGAGCTAAGCTTCTGAGATCAGATGAGATTGGGCGTGGTCAGAGTGTCCTACACGACTGTGAATTGGATAACCAGTACAGGATGGATGGATATTTAAACTGGAAATCTTTATTTTAAGCTGCCTGAATGTTTTTCCAGTGTAGTTCAGATGAATTAAAATCCTAAAGCAAACTACAAGAACAACTGAACAGGGTGTTTACCTCTCCTGTAATAAAAAAATATTCAAAGTGACAAAAGAAGTGACAAAAGAACTCAACTTTTCCATATTTCCGGATTTATCTAAGAGACTTTGAATAATACTTAATGTCAAGAGTGACCAACTGAATTCTGGGAGTTTTTTTTTATTATGCACACAGTATGAGCAGCTCTCCATCATTAGTAAGTATTATTTACACTGATAACATGCTGGTGACTAGAACCCACCATAATAAGACTGTCTTCTTCTTCTGTGAACTCTTGTACGAACCCACTGAATAAAATATTTAAATATCTTAATGATTACATGAAGTGTGCAGTGATTAAACACAGCAGATACCAACACGGGGCGCTGGACTGGTTGAGACAAGTGATTGAGGACTGAAGGCTTTTTCGGGTGTATTTTTCTTCAAGCTGTGAATGAGTAATGATATTGGATTTCATTTCCTTGTTGAGATCAACATTGCTCAAGAGGTCCTTGGCTGCCTGACAACGCTGTGCGTACTAAATGAACACGTCTCAGGATTTCCTTCGTTTTTTTGTTGTTTGGTTGATCATTTCCCTCTCCGGGTCCTGGAGCTACTCCTCAACCGTTGGGTTTGTTACAAGTGGAAAGTCGAGGAGACAAGTCCGGTCATGTTTCAAAGTTAAAAAACATATACAGGTATGTTTTTCTGGACTCAGACACACCCAGACTGGTACAAGTGGAGCTATGTATGGGACTCTGTTTATATGTGCGTGTTCACGTGTGTGTGCATGAGCGTCCTACTTTCTCGGTGTCCTGGTTGCAGCGCTCCACCCGGGTTGTGTATTTGCGAACTTCCTCTTGTGACTTGGTCGGGTCAGCCTTGGCGTGCGCCTCCCTGTTAGCCGCCGTCCACTCCTCTTTCCTGGCCTGATGGTAACTCTTCTTAGTCGACTCCACCTGGACACACGCACATGTTAAACACTTGCTATAAACTCAGTAAAGACTAAACTTCAATGTCTTCCAAAAATGTACCCGTCTCTCCTCATTGACACATCAGATGTAATATCAGAACCATGACTCACTCACATCCATTCAACACCTGTGATAATATTACCTCAAATACAATTACCTATGACGTAATAGCTGCATTCAACCACTGTGTTATCTTATACAACAATCTTATAAATGGAAAAAGAAGAAGGGAAGTTTATTCACCGACACTATAGTCAAAAGAAGCACTTACTTATATTTAGTGATTCACAACCTTGCCATTTCGCATTTAAGTCCAATTATGTCACTTTTTGTAGAGGAATTGCTAAATTCCAGTCTGTGAGGGTCTGCAGTAGTCCCAAACTTATAGTGGACTGATTCCACTATTTTATCTCGGTCCTGATGCACAATGGTCACTGTGAAAATGGCAAGTGGCTGTGAGATCCCCGTTTTTCATGCAAATATTTTAACAAGATTACAAGTCACATTGTCACAATAATCGTGTCTGTG